>NW_019236492.1:588537-623125 GCF_002742605.1 Olea europaea var. sylvestris
GGATACCAAAAATATTTCACGTACCACTGGTCAGAGAGCGTTGGCCTTATGAAAGCATAATAATGTCCACCGTGCACACCGCCACTATGAACCAAAACACTATTGGAAAAGTCAACAAATGATCACACAAGTCGAGATAGGGTTCAAAGCCAAAAACAACAGAAAACATATCTTCTGAAATGAACAATAAGGAGAGAATTTCCAATGACAAATTTCATATTAACTTGGTTAAAATTTACTAGTTTAAAATTTTAATGTCATTAAGCAAGATCACAGGGATCTCTTTTACAAAAATTTCTTACACAAAAAGAGCTCCTCAGACATGAAATACTTAATTATCTATTATTAACCAAAGGTGCTAAAAAATTCAATACAGCTTAATGTAACCACAATTGATGTTTCCACACCATGTAATCTTCATATCATAAGTGAGATTTAAATTAGTTGAATGCATCAGCCAAGTGAAGGAGACAACTACTAGAAAAAGTGGTACATAACCAAGAAATTACCAAGTCAGTATGAGAAGCTGCGATCAGAGAAAAGTTGATTTCAAACAAGCAAATATTTACAAAGATAATCTTCACACGTTAAGCTAAGTGCTCGTTTAGGAAACATTATAATATCACATAATTTAAAGTTAACGTCAAACTTTGATTTTTAATCACATTTCATAGGACCTCCAACTACTACCCAATTATCGAACACTCATTTCTATCACATTATAATTTCAGAAGTTATAATTTTATCCCAAAAAAGCACTAAATGAGATAGCGACGGCAGAAATTGGTAACGAAAATGGTAACAAGGAATAGAACACCAGAAATCAGACCATTTGTACACAATACAATAATAAGTCGGTGGCAACAGGTGCAAATCAGGAAATACAGATATCAGACACTGATTAGCTAAGAGGCAGGAATGCATTACAATATAGTAGCAGCAGGTGAAGGAGAGTTTATGTCAAAACAATTTAAGATCATAAGCGGCAATATACAAATTGGAAATCAACATTATATATAGGACTTGAAGGTTAGAAGAAGAGAGAAACAGAAAATTCACATCTACCAATTCAAGCCAGCGATTGTGCATGGCAAGGCACAAAAAATTCCAATAAGGAGTACAGGTTTCTATACAAAGTAATGGAGGAGCTTACTTTGATAAGAGAATCTATCATACAAATTTCTCAAACATCTCTCTGTTTTTCTTCTAACTTTCATGAGTGATTTAGTTTCTTACGCAAGTTGCACCTTAGACGGCCGCAAAAACTAGAACACATAGACTAGTAGACGCAGAAATAGAAAGGGAGGTAAGCATGGAGTGAGGGAGCGCAATTAACCTATGGAGCATGTAAAGGTTGCGGACACTCCTATCTGCTTCAGGCGACAAATATTTTCCATTGTCTCTATCAAGGTCAAGTTCCAGAGGAAATTCATAGCGGTCATTTATCTGATCATGAAAGCAAATTTTTCAGTGTTTCATCAGAATTAGATATCAATATGCATATGGAAATATAAAGACATAATCAATGTCGGGATGACTTTATTTAAACCATCAGAGTTAACCTCAAATCATTCAAAAATAAAAATAAAAACATATAGACAAAATATAAATGTTTCTTCAAGATTATTTCTGGGAAAATATAATGTTTCAAGAAAAAGTAGATTATACATGGAAAAGGACGATAAATCAACTCTTTACAGGAAATAATGCAACAAAAAACTAGAGAATTTTAATTAAGAATTCACCATCATCATCTACAACAAATGAACTAGCACAAGAAGTTCATAGTTGTCCAGGTATGCTCCAGCACAAAGCATGATGCTATTCCTTAGTTTCTTTTTAAGTGTTGAAAAAGCCCCAAGTTTCAATATAGAGCAAAAGGGACAAATGGTTTTTCATCTGAAACCATTCATTTTATTAAGATAG
The DNA here is from genome assembly GCF_002742605.1 of Olea europaea var. sylvestris. Taxonomy (NCBI): domain Eukaryota; kingdom Viridiplantae; phylum Streptophyta; class Magnoliopsida; order Lamiales; family Oleaceae; genus Olea; species Olea europaea. The sequence continues at coordinate 590,464 of NW_019236492.1, forward strand.
ATATCCTCTAGGGATACTTAGGGATCACAAAATATAGACAAGTTATCAAAATGCTGGATCGGGAACCTTATAACTTTAAGATTTAACTTTACATGGTTGGCGCAAATAGTTGATCACGCTATAAAACAAGAAGCTAGTAGCTATCATATACAACAAGGAAAGCTCGTAACACTTCGTAAGATATAACAATAACATGAGACAACAATCAAAACATGCAACAATCAAGCAATAATGAAATGCCATTAATATTTTAGATGCTAACCTTAACCATTGTATCTCTCATAAAATCATACTCAAAACGTTTTAGCTGAAGCTGAAGAACTGGAGGGAAGTCAATGAACAAGACACCCTTCCTGGCATCCTAAGGTTACAAAAATATCAAATTAGACTAAAATTTAAGGAGCGAAGTTCAATCAAGTGAACATATACGCGTATCAAACTGAAGATCAATAAACACGGAAACAGATATCGTGGAAAAATCATGTCTCAAACAGAATATGGCAAAACTACTACTACTGCAGGGCAGAAGAATGAACTATCCAGTCTGTAACTTTCTCAGCTTAGTCATGCAATGTTGACAGAGAAACATGTCATTTTCCTGGCACATAGATCATTCCGTATATCAAATCACTATCTGCATAACTTGCTTTTATCATGCTAACCATTTTTCTTCTTTTGAACTCTATTTGATGCCTCATCTACTTACAAATCAATCCCCACCCCCCGCCCCTGCCCCCACGAAATCCAACTCTACAAGCTAAGGAAAAAATAAATTACAGGGAAAAAGGATACAGCATATCAAATTGGGTTCCAAATTGTGACTGCAGCAAGATGCTGATATTGAAATTAATTGACAGCTAATGTACAGAAAGTAACAATCTCCACTATATCCATTTAAAAAGTGAGATGCATCTTTCAACAAGGGTGGAGATGAATTCACAGTGAGTCGGTAACCAGTCCTTTGATTTTAATAACTAATTTATTTATTTTTTGTTCTTCAAGACTTCTGCAAGCAGACGGTCATGAAGTTAACTTGCCCACACCACAAAATCCTTTTGCTCCACTAGGGTAGCATTCAGAACAAACACGCACAAACAGAGACCTATGCAAATTGCTTCATCTATCAACACAGCACCAACCTGCAAGCCGTGTTCTTCAGCATGATACTTGTTATCACCTTCAAGGCGCTCAACTTCCACATACTTATCAAAGGAATCATAAACATCCTTACAGCCTTTGACATCAAGTTGTAAATCTGCCATGAGAACATGTACGAAAATTAAGTTCATCTGTCAACACAAAATGAGGAAAGCCTGCAAAACGACTAACCATAAAAAGATTCTTTTCTTGTAGATTTGAAGTCCACATTTATACATTCAATGTAATTCATATGGTGCCCTTCAAATAATTTCTGTATGGTCCCTTCAACTACAGTTCCCTGTTCAGCAAGACAAATATTAAGTATCTCACGTTTTACATTTTCGCATCAAATCTTGACCATCAAAGTTATATAAGGAAGCCACAGGATCTATCAGACCACAGTACCTTCATCTTGTCTTCGAGCTTTTCAGACAAAACTCTATTAAGTTCTTGCACATCATGCTGCAGAAAGGAATCATAAGTGTCCCATCCAAAAGATTTAGTCAATTCTTTTGTAGCCACACTGGTGTCATTATATTGGAGCTTATAAAATAAACTCTGCAAAGCCAAAGGAATGCTCCCTGAGGGCATATCATTCTCTGTTGTTGGCATATGATACACAGCCTGATACAAATAATCCAAAATTAGACTTCTTTTACCTTTCCTAATAAATGAGCTCATGAGTGAAACAGCTATAGACATGAACTCGCTAAAAAATGAGAATCTATTGTAACCTTTCTGAAGTAAGGAATATGGTACAAAGTTTGAAGGAGAGAGTTCATGTAACAAGTTGCTCCCTGGTTCTTGAGTCCAACATAACCTGTCTCCTTCTTTGAGTCATAAGTCCAGTAATCAATGGCCTTACGCACAGCAACATCGGCTTCAATAACACATGTATCATTGACAAGATACCCCTTACTGGGATCATACAGCTCACTGAGAGGCATGAAAGAAGTGAAACCCCAATCACTCTCCCTCTGATTGAACTGGTGATGTGTATCTGTAGCAACAAAAGAGAGTTCATAATTCACTACACGACTTCCATGTTCCATTAGAGTGTGGAGATAGGTAAATTTCCGGTTCCATGTCTCAAGAAACCAAGTTAATCATTCAAACTCGGTGAAGCTTACAAGCCCAAAGAAATATTACTTATCAATACTATTCCATAAAGTTCACTTTGATAACTCGGCTCAAAACCTAAAAACTTGTAGAGTAGGAACTCAATTTTTTATGCAGAAAGAAGGAAACCAATTTCTAACTAAGATGTTCAACTTAAGGGAAATATCATCAAAACTGCATGAGCATACCTTCACTAGACTGATGTTCACTAGTTGCAAAAGACCTAGACCAGAACATAGTTTTGAGGTGCAAAATAAACGAAACATGGCAACAAAAAAGTTCCTGAATAGCAAGCACAGCAATCTCTTTCCCTGATACAACAGGATTTGTAGTTTGATCTTTCCACATTTCTTTCAAATTAGTTGTCGTCCTTCTTCTTCTTCTTCTTCTTCCTTCTTCTTCTTCTTCTTCTTCTTCTTCCTCTCTCTCTCTCTCTCTCTCTTCCTTATTTTATTCTGTTAACTAACAAGCCTTCCATTTTCTATTTTGACTATTATAGAAAATTAGTGCGCTTGCAACTCCCTCGGGATGAAATAAACCAAGATTTTACCATCACTGAAATTTCAGAGTTGCGTGAAAGCGAAAGCCTATGGATTCTAGGCCTCCAGGGAATTAGGGTGGGGTACAGAATTTAATTGTGGCGTTCAAGCAAATACCACAACACAATTGATAAAATAAAAAACCATAACAAAAATTAATCACGAAGTGTAATTAAGGCCTTGAAAGTGGATATACGGGAATCAAGACTTAGCTACATGAATAATAAGTAAAAAGAATTCATAAATGCGTAACTGCAAATAAGGAAATGAATAATATTCCCAGATCGAGGTTGAGAAAAAGTAGATATTAGTATAGTGCCAGGTGATACCCTTCTTTACTGTGTACTTGCTATGCATTTGATTGACTACAGCCAAGCTAAATTGTGCATATCTACTCCACGCATATGGTAAGGTAGCTGCATCTGCCACATCTAAATACATTGATAGGTAGTCCACATTGTTTCCTTTCGGAAAAATAAGAACCCTCCTGTCCAAACCAATGAAAACCAAGATGTGATCAGGCCATTCTCCTAATGCACAGTAGCATAAACATGAAAACATTTTCCATAACACGTGACAAAAGTTCTTTCTTTTTCGTGTGCAAACTAATATTATTATTTCCTTTCTAATGTGCGGTAGTGTGAATGAAACGAAATGTGGAACCAAATTTACAGCTTTAGATTACCATTTATAACCTCCAACAATAAAGACTTCAGAATACAGCTTCTTTACATTCAAGCGAGAGAAGTTCTCGATCATCCACGTGAACCGTGATGCCTGTGGCTCATCACTTGCCTGGTTTTCCACTGTCCCAGGATTCTCTGCTGGTCCTACTAGTGAAAAACCAATTTATTGGAAACTCAGTCACACCAATACAACTATACAAGGCATAAAAAACTTGACCAATGGGACAATAAAATGACAAACGCAACCCAGTAACATTGAACAAAAAGGTTTAAAAACCATTCAATTCAATCATACTTCATGTATATGAATTAAGACAGATGCATAAAATTCAAGTAAAGGTGGAAAGTCAAACCTTCCATAGGCTGAGGGCCTTCTACTAAAGGCTGAGGACCCTCTACTAAATCTGAGTGCGGCACCAGCATCTCTTCTTCTTCCTGCTGCTAAAATTTCAGAGCACGAAAACAAACAAAGAAAATCAAGGTTGATCCAGAAAACCCTAGCCTTTGCCCAAATAAAATACCCCGAATTTCTTCATTCAAGTAGTTAATCACAATTGGGAAAACCTCAATTTCAGTACAGTAAATTAAACAACCCTTTCTATTTCCCAAAAACCCTAGTCGATCACAACCACTCAGTCCCCGTGCAAGCATAAACATATACAGGCGTAACCAATTATAAAACATAGGAAAAAATTACAAAATAAAATAAAATAAATATTGATAGATATATCGTGCGCATAGAGTAATAGATAATTTTGAAGTAGCAACGAAAATGGAGTAAATTGTAAGAATAAGTGCTGAAAGGAGATGAGAGTTACATCCATCGGTTGAGGAGTTATCATCGTCATGGTTGAATAGATACAGGCGTCCGATCGATAAATCACAGAGAGAGGTTACTGTAATTTGGAGGGGAAGAGAGGGCTTGGGTTTTCTCAATTTTGTTTACGATAGGGATGTATTTGGACGTTTGTGGAAAGTTCAGGTTAACTTACAGAAATTGGAAATATTAAGGAGAGGTATTGTGGTGTAGTCGAGTGTAGAGACGGATTTTAATAGCTAACGGAAAACCGACACGTTTCCCAGGAGAACTCTCCGACTAACAAAGAGAGCACGATTAACTTTTATCAAAATTTATTATAAATCAACTTATTTTTGCCTTAATTTTTACTAATTTTAATTTTTACTAATTAAGTTCCTTTCAATTTTTTATTTTTATTTTTATATATTTTTCTACCTCAATGATCTCTTGAGTCTTGAGTCTCCTAGAAAAATGTAGGTACAAATCTTGCGAAAGGAAAATTGTGCATTGCTTTTTCATGTATTGGGTTATGAAATAGTGGAAAATTCCATATAATATTAGAGCTGGTCGGTGTTCGTTTAAATTGCAAGTATATGGCTCATGACAACGTGAATTTTAAAGTTCAAGTATTGTCCTACAAATAACAATTATCTACTATTAATTTTTATCTAAATCTATCTTCAATCTAAATTCATATGGCAACAAAAATAATAAATAAAATAGATTGATATTAAAATTAAAGTTATTCTAAATTTATCTAAATCAATTGAAGTGTAAGATTTTTGAAAAACTTTTAGAATTTAGTCGGAAATTTCGATTTTACTTAATTATCATTCATTTAATCCAACGTCGTTCCTTTTCATTTGTGTTAATAATCTAATTAACAAGTTTTGGCTAATAATCTCTATCGAGTAAAACTAGCATATTCACATAAACCCCACCTCCCCTCCCGCCCTTTTCTCTCTCTCTTTGTGTGATACAATCAAGATTGTATAAAGTATAAAAAAGTCTCTTGATCTCTTATTAAAATGGAAAAAACCATATGGACTGGGTTTGGGACAGGGGCGCCACGGAACAGGCGCCCCTGTTGGTGCCCCTGTCCACGAAGCAACACTCTATTAAAATCTAGAGGAAATTGCACAAAATGTCAATTTTTCTCAAGATATTTACAAAAATGTCACTTTTTTTAAACATTGCAAGAATGTCAATTTAAGACATATTTGCCCTTGAAAATAATTTCAAATTCCATACATGTCCTAATTAAATGAGATTTGACCAAATGGAAGAAATTGTACAAAAATTTTGTCAATGTCATAGATGAAAAGTTGGAAAAAAATAGATGAATTTTATTTCTCTCATTCAAACAACTCTAACTCTCTCACTCACTCACTCTCTCTCATTTCTCTCATTACGAGTTTCAATCCAAGAGAGAAAAATCTTGTTTTTTTTACTCAGTTTTTGTGATATTTTTATCTGTAGGGGGTTTATGATATGCGAAAAATTGAGCTTTTTGCTCGGTTTAAAATAAGAGTTGGGGCTTGGATTAGAAAGAGGTAAAAATCCTTTTGATATTCAATAATTTTTTTGGACATTTTGAATAATTTTTGGTTGTGTTATGATTAAAAATGTTTTTCCCCAACTTTCTGCAATTTCATACCATAAATTTTAATTTTCTCTTTTTTTATACATCTTCTATTAGTGATGCATATATGCACACGTAACACGTGCCAACACTAATGTTGAGAGAAAAAATTATTTAGGGTTCCAATTTAATATTTATCCTCTTCCTTTGCTTTCAAAGTCCAAATTTCAAGTATTTTGAATGTTTCAATATTTTTGGTACTTGTGTGATGTGGAAATAACATTACTATTACTTGGAATCCATTTATTGTGGGAGGTACCCTTATTTGGGTTGAATTCTTACTAGACAGTTGACAGCATACATGTGGTTTTAATATTTTGTTATGCTCGAATATGGAGTGAAATAAGTTTCAATAATACATATTTGCTTAGAGGTGAAAAGTAGATTTCCCGATAGTTCATCTTTCGATAGTTCACTAATGTAGAGAAATGTCATCGCGCCTAACTGTCGGTTTTGACAGTTAGCCTCGGTAATTCTCGATAGATGAAACAGTTGACAGATGAACTGTCGTTCTCGATTAAAACTTCCCTCCGCTCCATTCCACAAGTCAAACTTTGGTTCATTCTAACATTTGCACGAGTGTTTTACATAAATATATATGAAATACTATGATCTCATGATTTTTTTGATTGATTTGTCCGTATTTGGTTAGATTTTTTCCATCCGAACGTCTCACATGTGACTGATTTCCATATGTGGTTATATTTTTGTGTTTCACGTTTTTATTTGTATAATAATACCACCACCGTCACGATTCATTCTTCATAATTTTTGGATCACATGCAATTCAAATATATTTTTGTGGAAGTTGCTGGTTTAAATTCAGATTATGATAGATTGCATGAATCAATTGAGTTATATTATGTACTGTGATTAGATTGTTTTTGCACATAAGGTGAACGTTATTACATTTCTTCACATTATTTTCTACGTGCTTTATCTCGGAATACTAATTTCACCAATGTATGATGACATATGAGCAGACTCGTACTCATGACTTGAATGATCGTCAAAGTGCTGGTGCACACATTCTTGCTATAATTGGAGATGGAACCAATCGATTTCGTTGTCAAAGAAAGAACAACCTTCACAATGGTCTATTTTTGATGACTGTGACAACTGCACGGAAAAACATTTTGTTTTCTATTTATGTATATAATTTTGCATTAGTTGGTTTTATTTATGTGAGGTTGGCAGAGGAAACTGTTTTTGTTTCATACAGAAAATGTTTATAGTAATGAATAGTAAATAGTAAAGAATAGTAGATTTTTTTTTTTAAATAGGGTCATGGAGCTACTCCATAGTACAAAACAATGATTACATCATGTTCGATACTTGAGCAAGGTTGTGTACATAAAAATGATTTTTGGTGCATTTTATAACTTTCTTGCTTTCGAAACTCATTTGATTTATCGATTAAAACTGGTATTCAATTAAAAATAAACATGATTGAATTGAATATTATGATTTGTTTCAATCAAAAACGTTCGTGAATCATGGTAATATCACTGGACATCGTTTTCTTGCAAAACATAATGAGCAGTTCTTTGTTTGCATTAAAATATTGTGCGTACCATGTTTCAATCAAAATGAAATGGTACACATGATTTAATGTACACAATTTTCATAAATGATAGACCAAGTGTGAGTGATACAAGCGCACTTAGATTTTAAAAACATCACACTAATTGTCTTTCAAATTCAATTTGAGATGTGATGAAAATAAGTCTTCATCGTCGCGTATTTCGGTCGGAGGTATATTCAAGTTAACGACCTTGAACTTCAATTCAATTTGAGTACGGGGATAAAGAATATCAAGTTTGTCCTTCAACATTAACAAAAGTCCGGTTACGATATTACTTGTCGGAACCAGAATGTAAGTGGTTTTGTCCCGTCTTTACTTCTATTCGTCATCCGCACGAACAAACTTTCCCCATGCGACATGATGAAACTCAAATGATTATTCATACCTCAAATGATGGGATTGCAACGATAAAAATTCTACAGAATCAATGTGTTAGCATTTAATAGCATGAAAGTGGCACTACATAATACGTAAATCCGTACAATAGTAAAAGGTCAAATCAAGGCTTTCCATCGTTTTTAAGTGTTCAATTTAACAGTAAAACTATATATCCCGACAGTTTGTAAATGTCGAGTTCGACATTTCAAACGTCTAACCCGACGGTTTGTAAATGTCAAATTCGACAGTTGAACCGTCGAAAATGTCGAGAAACAGATGACAGTGGGTAGAACATATTCTTCAGCACAAAACATTAAGTGTGATAATTAGTATTGAGCTAGATGAAAAATGTCAGATTGGCCTTATTATTGAAGAGACATTTAATGAAAACATTATTTGGTTTGAATGGAAGAAAGTACTCAAAACCTTGATAGTGATAATCATATTTGTGAAGGATTTAAAAAAAAATAAAATCAATAAATAATAATTTCAAAAATTTTAAGTAAATATGTCCAGGTTGTATTTAATATTTACAAAATAGTAAACTGTAAAAGTAAAATGTAAATATTTTCTAATAACTAACCTCTCAAAATGGATTATGAATGCAAGAGAAAAATCTTCTTGATCAATGAAATGAAAAAGATGAGAAAAATTAGGGTTTGTAAGAGAAGAAGAAGATATATTTGTTTATGTTTCATTTTAAATTTCTTTTACCCTTTTTTATTAACACAAATTCATATTAATCAATATAATACATATTTATCCATATTTTATATATATAAAATAAATCATCACATCAATATAATCAATTCTTTCAAATCAAGCATTAAATGCTAATGAAAATGTGTCATTAAGGATAATTTGGACATTTCACACAAAAAAAAGTGATATTTTTGCTCACATAAAGTGAAAATGACAACTTTTAGGGACCTTATTAATTTTGTGACATTTTTGAAAATTCCCCTAAAATCTATATACTTATTGATTACATGATCTAGAACTTACATAGAGCCTGTTTGGGAGTGATTTTGAGAATTGATTTTTTGACCATTAGGAGACAAGTGGGGTCCACCCGTGAGAGAAGAAATCAAATATGACGGCTGTAATAGTAAAATAACAGTAAAAAAAATTAATTTTTTGGGTGAAAAAATCGGGCCCAAACAGCCCCGTAATTATATATCATGCCGATCTCAATAATGTCCCTATACCAATCAAATGATGATTAAATCATGGTGTGTCACTAAACACATAATAAGCAATCAACATATGAACAAAGTTGCAAGAAATCTTTGATTAAATTAATGTTGAGATATAAGCTCTATTATTCATCCTAACAATTAAGGGTTCACTTGATTTGTGTTTCAGTTTTCAATTTTGAGTTTAGTTTCAGCTTTTCATTTTGAAAGTTTATTTTAAGATTCTTAAAACATGATTGATTTGCCATTTTGAAATTTTATTTCATATAATGGGAAACTATAAATACATTTGGCTTGAAATTTGAAAAAATTATTTTACAACATTTTATTTCGCGAAATTTGATTATTTAGTAAAAATAAAATAATTTTAGGCCAATATATATATATACACACATATACATATACATATATATATAAACTTCTACAAGGACTGGGAATATATTTATCCATGTTCATTTAAATATATTTTTTAGAATTTTTAGGTAAATAATCATCAAAATTTAAAGTTTTTATTTTATTTTTTAAGAACTTATCAATTTTTTTTATTTTTTACACTTTTAAAATTTTATTTGATAGAATTTTATATTTTTATTTTTAAAATTTTTAATTTTTAGAATTTTGTTAAATAAAATTTTATTTAAACATTTGTTTTTCCATATTTTGAATGTTTTCACAATTTTCCCCAAAAACACTTAAAATGTCAAAAATGCATTTTAATTTTTATGTTATAATTTTATTTTTGTTTTCGAAAATACATTTTCACAAATACCAAATCTTACACATTTTGGCAAAACTAAAAGCTACAAACAGCACAAACACGCCCTAAGAATTGATCGCTCATCATTGTGGAATTAAACATGAATGATATAAAAAATCAAGTTCAAGAAAAGAATTCTTATTCGATAATAATTTTGAGAATTAATTTTTTGACCGTTGGAAAGAAAAGTAGGTCCTACCTATAAGAGAAGAAGTAAAAAATGACGGTTGAAATAGTGAGATAACGGTCAAAAAATTAATTTTTTTGGGATGAAAAATCAGTACCAAACACGTACCTAAACTATTGTTGATCTATACCACATAGATCGTAGAAATGAATATTTAATCTCTTTCATTGATAATTGTAGATCTCCCAACTAATTAATTATAATATATTTTCAAATTTCAAATTAGAGCTATAGAGTGTGAATCCATGTTATTTGACTTTCAAATGTGTTTCCCTTGAAATAATGATGAAAACCTATTTATTGACCTCTAATTAGGTCAAAACTCATGTCCTATCATATTAAAAACAAAAGGTTAAGTCAAATTATAAAAATCACATAGGTATGTTTAGGTATGTTCCACGGTATCGCATGGAAAAACAAGATGGCTTACTGCAACTTTAATTGGACACATTTGCGATCGTAGGTTGGTATCACCTTGTTATCATTACATAAATGAGAGGCCGATCACCACCCATCTAGAGGTGATACCCATTTAGGAACATATGTAAAGAGGTAAAGAGAGAAGTCTTCCCTCTGACGACGGAGTTCTGAAAATGTTTGTGATCAAGTCAATAGTTCGTACAATGAATGGATTGTATCAACTTGAAAAATGAGAATGTGTACAACTAAGTTGTTGAACATCTTTCAATATCGTGCAATTTAGTACCCTCAATTTCATTTTCTGTTCAACTTAAGTCCTCCAGTATTATAATTTAGATCCTTCAACTTCCAAACTTGATATTTGGTCCCCAAATTCTAAAGTTCGTCGAACTTCCATCCTTATGGATCAAACCTCCTTCCTTCCTCCATTTCTCGACCAATACTAAGTTTTCTCCTAAAGTAAACAATAAGCGCACAAAATTTAGTGTCCATACATTAAAAGCACTCATCGAAATCCCTACCGTTTTGGGTCTCTAACAATATATTTGATTTGGCTAACGATTTTCACATCTGACACTCCATCACAACTTGAATGTCAAATCACGAAGAAGGAAAAGTCCACATAAAGCAGTGTCTTGTTTCCTAGAGACATTTTATGGGAGTAAATTGTTCCAATGCTCACTATACTTGTTGAAGAGATCATAAATAGTTCAAAACATGGACCAAGGAGAAATTCTCAGTGCATACCTATTAGCTGAGCACTGAACATAGGGAGAGGTAGACATTTTTTATTGCTCATCATACTTTAAACTATTGAGTTTCGACCACTAGACTTCTCAAAATATCACATGTTACTTAGTGGTGACTTGTTGGATCGTAGGCAATCTAAGATACCGATTTTGTGATTGCACATTTTATGGCAATCTAGTATGAGTTTTTTAAAACAAATGTGCCAAAGAACGGTAACTACAAAATAAAATTACAAATGAGACATTAATTATAATTCGCACACACTCTTTTTAAATGTATCTATCTACGATGAAAATTCGAGCAAATGGGAGTATGTTCTAAATTTCCTGCAATGATATATTTAAATCATGATATATAGGATTTCAAGCCACTCAAATCGTACACCTTAGTGTCCGAGGTGGCAAGATGGACCATTCGAAGTTGATGTATGACAATTTGTATAGTTTGAGGTCCAATATGTCGTGATTTAAAAGGACGATCATATCATGTATAAATATAAAATTGTCTTACCAAAGCTCCTCTGAGCACGCTCTTGGTGACAGCAAGCAATAAAAGGTCAGTGCAATCCCCTTACAGGTCCCACAACTTTTCAAATACACATTTCAAAAACTTTTATCACAATCTACTAAAAAATCTAATTTTAATCCCTACCAAACACCTAATTAGTAGTTATCCGTGTAAATAGACTTCAAACATGGTAACATGACTTTATCTCATCGTTAATATGGACTCCTCCCGCTGACTCAGCCATTTGCATTGTTCATCACCACCACCATGCGCCATCTCCTGTTCCGTATCTACCACCAATTTTACAAATACTTGGTGGAAAAAACAACCACTTGAATGAAGTATTACATATTTTATTTTTACCAATTCTCTCTGTCTTCCATTAAATTAAAACTCTCTCTTTTTTTTTTCAAATTTATTTTCAATCATAAATTTACATAATAAAATATTTTACACGTAAATAGAATTTTTTTTTTAATTTTTCGATCACGTATTCTCCAAAAAAATCACTATTCCAAAATTCATTTTTTCCAAAAAATTCTTTTTAAGTCGAAGACAAACTGAAGGTAAAATTTACTTCAGACATCGTCAAGACTCAAAAGCGAGGATTTGTTAGTCCAAATTTGAAATATAAGAGGTATTAGTCTACTATCTCTTAAATCAACAAGTCCACTATATTTCAAGTTTTTGTTTCAAGAAAAATTCTGAAAAGCGCATTTAGATATGGAGTTTGGCGTTATAGCCTAACCACGTTTTAAAACAATTTTACCCTTAAATTTCTTCAAGAACCATTTAAGTTCATAAAAATTTAAAGCTTAACTTTACCCGACTAAATTTACGCTTTTTAGAACGCTGTTATTAAGCTCTTCTATTTGTCGTGTCATTATTTCATTGTATGAATAGAGTGAGGTCATTGATGCAAAATTAAAACGGAATGGCGTAGGGGCTTCAACGTGTGGCTTGCTAGATGCTATTGCTGTCCTCCTTTGCATGTACAAATGGATGTTTTGTTATGCATGGACGACACCCGTCAGGCCAGGAATTACACCCAATAAAGATTTTAAAGTTCAAATTTTGTCAAAACTTATTATAGTGGACTATAATTGCTCTACTTTCTGCGAAGGGGGAGAGAGAGAGATGGATACGACGACAGCTGAGACGAGTAGTACAGGAGCAGAGGGAGCTGCGCATCAGCCGTTGACGACGGCGGCGACGGCGGAGGAGAAAAGCAAAACGAAGGTGTTGGTGGCTATGGATGAGAGTGATGGGAGTTTTTATGCACTTAAGTGGGCACTTGACCACTTTTTCTGGTATCCTATTCAGCCTGATCAGGAGCCTGGCATGATCATTTTGGTTCATGTTCAGCCAATCTTCCAACCCTTCATTTACCCTGCTGGACCAGGTATCCTCTGGTTCTCATTAATACATTTAGTGCATGTTTGATTTGAATTAAATTAAATTTTTATTAGATTTTGATATAATTAATGAAAAGTGTGATTGAAAAGTCGTAGATTCATAAAATATATGGTTAAGATTAATCGATGATTTTAATTTAAATTTAAATTTTGATTTAAATTTATATCAAACCGGGCTAATTTTATATACCATATATACACTTCTAGTTTAACATGGGGAACACAATATTTACTTTATTATTATTCTTTTAAGAATAAAGTGAATTAGATTGATTAATTATTCGAACTTGAATTTAAAATCTAGGTGGTCAATTCTCGCACCTTAATTTCAACTATACATTCATGCGTTAATTTCAATCACATATTCATAATTATTTCCTATTATTATCCACACGAAAACGTTGGATCCTCTATTGTAAATTTACTAATTAGTTTACACAAACATATGTATAAGCTATATACGGACTGTGTATCTTGATATTTTGTTTTAGCGTAATGTTATTTATCATCATGATCCCTTCACTCTCATAAAAATTGAACTGCTCAATCTCATTATTCCACATAGACTTTGACATTACTGATGTTCCATCGCCATAATGATAAATAGATTATTCTTTGTTTTATTGATTAAGTATTGTTTTACAGCACTTTTGATAAAAGTTATAGAAGATTATGATAAATGTACGGTTAAAATTAATGGCCAACTTTGGAGTCAAATTTTTAGCAATTTTTTAAGCATTTTCTTACCAGCACTTATTTTGATTCTTCAAATATGCAACAGTGGTCTATGCGACCCCTTCTATGTTGGATTCTGTGAAGCAAGCCCAAGCACAAAATGCTGCTTCTATATTCTCTCGTGCTTTGCAGATGTGCAAAGAAAAGAAGGTAGATTTATTTTCTTAGGATTATGAATTGAATTGCCAGCATGTTTAATGTTTATATTGATCAAACCTAATTGTGTTAAATTTTCACTCTTCTATCACGTAACCAATGTGGTCTGCTAGTTTGATTTGTGACCAATCGATCCATGTCCCCGAATCATTAAATGAAAGTTATTGAACTGTCTCAATGCATATGGAAAATATTTTTCTTTTACTTTTACCTCACCCTAATTATAGTGGATTATTTTTAATTTTTCATTCAAAAGATAGTCGTTTGTACTAATCGTACAACATTACCTCAAAGTTAGAGGTGAGTTTAGGTCGAATAAGAGAAGATAAAGTAAATGACATTTTTCTAAATGAACTGATCCTAATCCTCCGTGATACCATTTTCCTAATGCTATCAATTACAATTTTTTGTTGAATTCCTTATGGTCTAAGTCGCGCAACCTAAAATCTCAAATCTCAACCTCGTTAGCTAGATGAACTCATGTGAAATAGATCGACCCACAACCTAGTCAAAAAAGGTTGTCATATATTTGGCTGATATTTATAATCATTATACATATGTTAATTAATAGTGTAAAAGAAAGGTTTCTTCTATAATTTGTCTATCACATAGCATAAACGATATCCATTTCACTAGCTGCTGTGATCTTGTTGTGCTGAAGTGAAGAAGATAATCAGCCATGGCCGACAAGTTGTCTTCCTTGTGCCATTGTTCTCCCTTTATTTTCCCGAGTCTGTTACCTTCCTTTCAAGGCCTCACACTACTCTCTCTTTAAAATGATAACGCTATTAGGCCCTATATATGTAGTTCATATTTATCGAGATTTCACATGTTTAATTCATTGCTCCTAAATTTCAGATTCATTATGTTAACACATTCTTGCTTGATTTATTCATGCATTCTAAATTTCATTCAGATCAAAGCAGAAACTTTAATTCTTGAAGGAGATCCAAAGGATAGGATTTGTCAAGCTGCAGAACAATTACATGCTGATCTTTTAGTCATTGGTAGCCGTGGGCTTGGCACAATCAAACGGTAAATAACATCAGAAATACGCACCTTTCATCATAATCCATACAAATGTTTGAATATTGTCTATATTAATTCTCTTTTTCTATATGTTTGGGTTACCATTAAATGTAGAAGCTTGATCAATGGAAGATGTTTCTTCTTTGCATTTTCCTATGTTGTACAATTAACAAAATCTTTATGATGATGTTAGCTGAAGATGTCTCTCTAATAGACTAAAAGAATCGGAAAGTAAAATTCTTCCTAACGAAATATCATCATCTTTGCTTCTTAAGCATTAATAGTGTAATGAATTTCTGCTTGCAGGGCTTTCCTTGGAAGCGCTAGCAACTATTGTGCTCATCACGTCCAGTGTCCCATTCTCATTGTGAAGCCTCCGCCTCCGAGTAAAGAGTCTCACTTGGAATAATGAAATGAAATAAGAATGTAAGAATGTACTGTAAAATCAGAAGTATAATGTTTGTAATATTGTTGAGATTTCTATCTTTCCATTCCCTTGTTAATATCTGGCAATTAAATTCTGTCAGATTTGTCATTCCATTTAGAAAAAAAAAAAAAAAAAAAAAGAACATAAAGTTGAGTGATCTTCTGGGAGCAGCTTGAAGATGACTGACTGTATTGAAATAAAGTCCGAAGTTTCAGTGACCTGTGACCATATGACTTTTGCCATTTGTTTATATTCAAGTAGCAAGTTGATCACTTTGTTCTTCAACTATAACTGCTGTTGCGCCAAACCCAATAACTGAAAACAGGATTTTTGTCAAATTGTTACGTGAAACAAAACAGACTTCACTGCAAATTTCTTGGCAATACTGAATCTCGATAAACAAAACTTAGAATGCTTTCTCGGACTAAAATCTCCTTTATTTTATTCGTTTTGTTATTACATCTAAATGAAATCTTGAAGAAGAAAGACTTAAAATGCCTTCTCGAGCTAAAAGCTCCTTTATTTTATTTGTTTTGTAATTATTAGTAGATTTTGATAAAAGTAGACAAATGTATGACAGAAAAATTAATAAAAGTTGTAGATTACATGAAATATGTAGAAATTAAGTTTAAAGAAAAATGAGATTTACAAAAAAGTGGCCAAACTGGAGCTATAATTGAATGAAATTTTAAGGTCGGGTGACAATTTGGTCATGTAGGATATTGCTATAAGTTGGATAAGTTGGTCGACTATGTTTAGGGTTATATATAGATTTGTGCTTCTGGTTTTTCCTCTTGGTTTTATTTTAAAATATCAGATATTAAATCATTAAATTTATTGTTCTAGCAGATGTATTTCGTAACTTGGAACTTCTTAATTTTTTTTGTTTAGCTTCTCGTTCCTCCCCTACTCTCTCTCACTCCACTTTTCTCTTTTTTTTCATTGTCCAAATCGTTCACTCTACCAAAAAAAATAAAAAAAAATAGGGTTCATAATTTCACAACTCATTACTCAAACCACCTGATAATTGTGCTTTAGTTTAAAAACTCATATAAAAATTCTTGTGTTGTTTCTTTTTATACTGTGTATTAATTATGGACATAGAGTGGGAGGACAAGTTTTTCTTAGACTCGGCCAGTCTCCTCCTATACCTTCACGTCTCTAGGCAAAATTCAGAACCATCTTTCTTATTTATAATTTTAAGTTAGTTAAGAACATTTCCATTTTATTAAAAGAAGACACTTCTTTTTCTCAAAGTGATTTTATCCCAATAAGAGTTTTGGATAAAAATGAAAATTTATTTTTAAAAATGAACAAGTTTGTTCCATTGCATCGCATAGTTCATCTATAAGTTATTCTCTTCGTAATTAGTGTTAAAATTTTATTTTTATTTTTTATTTTTAAGTTTATCTCTAACTTCTTACTATAGTAGCACAAGAAGATTCCTATACTTGGACAAGTTTAATTGTGTAAAATTATCTTAGAATTGAATGTTATCATGGTTCAGGTATGTCATAGAATTATTAAATATAGTGTGAACAAATTATCCTTTTAGGACGTCAATTCGAGTTGGAACATTTAAAACTAATGCGTGAGATATTATTGATTTCTTCGATCAATGAATACATTTAAATAAATTATATCTCGAATTTCTGGTTCGAATTGTCTTCTGTGAGGATCTAGATAATATAATAATATATCATTTATACTATTTAAATTTTTTTAATTCATTTCCCCATTGCTGAGAAAATTGTCTAATGAAATGAAAACGATAATCAACAAACCAAGTTATAAAATGTCACACGTTAGGATTTAAGATATTACATAAGTGTTCAAAATAGACATATATTCTCAGCATTCTTTAATGTTCATCTCAATACATTGTGGTTAATCAATTGTATGTTATATTGCATTATCAAAAATAATTATATGATCATAACAAACCTAAAGTGGGGAGAACATTTGTATTAACATACTGCTTATAAGTATTACCGCTCCCAAAATACCATTCCTTCAGTAGAACTTGGAGTCTTTTATTCTCAATGGTATTGTAACGATCCATCATCTTTGTCAAACCATTAACTTACATACTATCCACTCTATTTACTCTAGGAAAGTTGAGCTCATCTTACCCCTCACATATTTGTATCGCATCCCCAAAATTCGAACATATGACTTCCCCTTAAGAGAGATTTAAGTTGAATCTTGGTACTAACTTAAATCTCTTTTAAGCAAAGGTCGTGAATTCGAATCTTGGGGACGCGATAGAAATCTATGAAAGATAAAGATGAGCTCAGTATCTCTCCAAGCGAATAATACGTAAGTTTATGACTTGGACATAGAGGATGGTTCGCTACAAAAAGTGCAGATGCGCGATAAAAAATCCATGAAGGATAAAATGGGTTCAGATTCTCCCCGAACGAACAGTATGTAAGAGAATGGCTGGTCATGAGTCTTGGATTGTTACAAAAAGTTGTTCAATTGGTATCCAAATTCAAATTATGTCTCTTTTAAGGGAAATATCAAGGGTTCGAATCTGGAATACGCAATAGAAATTCATGAGGGTAAGATAGATTCAGGCTCTCTCAATGAGCAGACAGTATCATTATACAAATATATTCTTTTTTTAAAAAAATAATATTAAATTTATAAGTATTTTAAGTTTTTAACATTTGATTAATTATTTTGTAATAATCATTTCATAACATAAAAATTAAATCGGCCCAAAAAGATCGTAACATTACATGTAAAATGGAAAATTCCACTAGGATTATAAACCTAGACAAGACACATGCCATTTGAAACGTTAAAATAAAAAATTAAAAGACGGCTGTTGTGTTCTTTTCTCTCTCAATTTTTCTCCTGCGGCGACTTCCTTCTCAATAAGCTAGTCAGAAATCATTTTCCAGCGGCAACTGCTTCCTTTTGCTTGGCAAATCATTTTTTATGCTTCTTTCCTCATTTTCTTTTTTTTTTTTTTAAGTAACTGAAAAGTTATATAAAATCATACCTGGTTCACAGGTTTCCAGTCTAATCGGAAATTTTACTAGATTTGTAACAATTGTTGAAACATTCGGTTACTCGGTTTCAACCGAACTAGTTGTCGGATCGGTTCATGGGTTTCCCGGTTGAACCGGGCTAGTACAGTTTTGAAAACATTGTTTGAAACTAAGCCCCTATTTGATAACCTTTATTTTAAAACTCTCTTTTCTACATATTTATTTTAAATTATGCATTCACACTACAAAAAGTTTTGCACTTAAATTCAAAGTTTTTCCCTTCTTTTTAACCACATATCCTCTAAAAATTCACTAGTCAAATAATGGCCATCAAACAAGGGTTAAGTCAAACAGGAAATTAAAGTAAACTTACTAGTAATTAAAACAAAGTTGCTGAAATGAAAAACAAATCAACGAAAAATGCAAATTGAGGTAAGTGTTCAACATTTTGTCTTTAAGACGCAATTTGTCCTACAACGGTGCTAAAGAAGTCTTGGCAATCGCCTCTCAAGATACAAAAATTTCTTCTTGCAGTATAACCAATTCAAATCCCAAGGAACAGCAAACTCAAAAAGAGAATAGACTCTCTACTGAAAATGGATTTTTGATTCAAGAAAACCAATAATTTTGAAGCGTTTTGATGCAAAGTGAGATATGAAAGTGATATGAAATGAATTATGGATTTTCAAATGGTCTCATTAATATAGGCTTAAGCTCCTTGGACAACCCCCTCCCCCCCCCCCCCCCCCCCCCCCCCCCCCCCCCCCCCAGACAACTAGGGGGTTATCACACAAGCACAACCATTAATATAAGATGAGGGAATGTGATAAGAGAAACACATCCCAAATTTAGCATGTTTTATGAAAGGATGTAACCTTTCGGGCCATTTGATATCCCTCGCTCCCCCAAAATGTCGTTCGAGCACTCATAGTAGTGAGCTCATCGCTTGCTGCGTTGTCATTCGAGTGACGATCTTATATGTCGAATTTCCCTTTTTTCTCTAATTTTGGACTTTAATTTCTTATTAATTCAGAATTGATTTTAAGATTCCAAATTTACTATGATCATTTACTTGATGAATAGAACAAGTTGGTCTATTCATTTATGTGATTTGACTATTAGAACATATCCGAATATTTGACCGAAGTTAATACAAAATCAACTTTACTAACTTTATTTAACCAAATTCCAATAATTTCATAAAAAAATTCAAACAAAATAAAGTTCAAATGCAATCAACTAAGCTAACTCAAATGTCAAATTAGCAAACATATTAATCTTTAATTAAAATGTAAATGTTACGTTAGTTCAATCTTTATTTCGTAGAAGTATTTAAAGCTTTTTTGAATGTTTAACACGCATTGAGAAAAACTATGTAGCACTTTTCTTCTTGGCAATTCAAACATGTTAGAAAAGACAAGTTAAAAGCATTAAAACAATAATATTTCAATTGCTAGAAATTAAAGTCACTTTAAAACTATTGGTGGAAACATGTGATGACTTTTAAGGCATCTAGAGACGCTAAAAGTTTATCTTCTAACATTAAGAAATTTGACTTCTTGTTTAACATGGTAATATGTTACAATGGATTGTCAGCTATTAATAGAGTAAGCAAAGTATTACAAAGTGAGGACATGTCAATTAATTTATCTATTAGTAACTTGAAAGCACTTATTTCATATTTTGAAATATATAGAAAATTTGAACTTGAACGCGACAAGATTACTGTTAAGTGCACGGATCGCGTTCAAGTAATAAAGTTGAACTTTTGAGTCCGGGCTTTTGATCCCTCGAGAAATGTATATTTTCCATTATACAATCTTAATTAATTTAATTTTAACAATAAAAATAAACACGTAATAAACTTATAATTTTGGAATACAACTAAAAATCTACAAAATGAGAAAATATAAAAATCTTGAAAAATTCGAAGGAAAACGTGGTTGTGATTAATGGTTTCACTTAACTGTCGTCTAATTAATTTCTTTACAAGCCAATGAGTTACTCATTTACGATGTTAGACCTGATTTTTCAATTTTAGTTAATTACCTCTATCGAGCGAAATTAATCATAACTGATTGGTTTAACATAATATATTTCTATATAAATTAAAACCAAACAATCACATTAAATACTTGTGAAAATAGTTTAAAGGGTCACCTAGAGTTAGGGGTATATTTATATCCTCTACACAAATTTAGAGTTTATACTATTTGATCTAAAATGCACAATATTCTCTCAAACGATGTACAAATCATTAAACACATTAATTCATTGGCCATAGAAATGAAAATGCTCTAATAACAATAATAAATAACTTAACATTAAAGAACAAACATTGAAATTAATCAAAGCTAGATTACATTACTACCATAAGTCCCAACACAATAACTTAGCATATATTATATAATATATAAATAATAAAAAGAAGAATATTTCATACAATACGTTACAAATATGATCAAATAATTAAGAAAATACAAAGTTATAGATGAAACACTTTTTGAAGCTTGACCTTGGTTTTTTCAAATATTTATTCACCTTAGATGTATTCTATGATTTTTCCCAAAAATACCAAGATAATGGAGGGAAAAATAAAAGAAAAAGAAAGAGAAAAGAAAAAGGAAAAGGAAATGAAAAAGAGGAAGCAGAAGCCGGCTCAGCTGGAAGAGGCAGAAGAATCATAACTTTGGTTTTTTATATTAAAACCCAAAAACTTTGCAGTCCCTGGGCATTTGAAAATAATTTAAAACAGTCCTCGAGCCGAAACGCTGCACCGCGGAGTCAAAAAGGGGCTATGGTGCCCAAATTCTGTAGTTGGCAGCAGCTGGGCGCCACATTGCCACTTCCCCCATTTTTCATAATTTGAAGCTCAGGTCCTCCCATATTTTCACACTAGATCCCTCAACTTTTAGAATAATGCCTGTGGTACATAATTTTTTATACATAATGGGTGCCTCCACTCACATGGTGGGGGCCCCACATGACAGGCACCCATTATGTACAAAAAATTATGTACCTGTATCAAACTCCCAACTTTTAACTTGTACAATTTGGTCTTCGAATTTTGACTTTATCTCAATTACGCCCCCAAATTTGCAATTCTAGGTCCTTGAACTTTCGGAAACTATGCATTTTGGTCTCCAACTTCACAATTTTGTACACTTTTGGTTCCTTTTCAATTCCTTTCACCTTGTTCTATTACCTTAGGTGATTTTTATCTACAAAAACATACAAAAACAATAATTACATAATTGTGAATAAAAATTCATCCAATTAATCAAAATTTAATCTTATTTAGATATTAAACGAATGTGCAAAAACACAATTATCACATAGATAGAGCATTTTGTTTTCAATATGAAATAATTGAAGATTCTTTTAGAGTTGATAATTTTTTTATATATAATTGACCAGTCTCTCTTTTTTCTTTTTTTACAAGTCAAGGTTCGAGCAATTTCAAAAATATGAAATTATAAATGATAAATCTTTGAAGTATTGATGTGATAATTTGAAGAATTTTTAAAGCACGACAAAAATTTGATATTGATAGGTACAAGTTATTTTCTGAGCTTCAAATTGTGAGAAAATGTTTACCAAAAGAGAATTAAGAGACCACAAAGGCAATTGAAGCTTTATACTATATAAAATTGATGGATTATGATTTTCCAAATATGTGGGTTGCTTGAATATATTGACCCTTCTACGATTGCATTTGCTGAGAAAAACTTCTCAAAGTTGAAGTTGATAAAATTCTACCCTCCATCAACAATTTCGGAAGAAAGGTTAAATAGATTGACTATAGTATCTATTTAAAAATAATTTCTAAAACACATTCACGGTAATAGTATAATTATTGATTTTCCTATCAAAAATTCTATAGATTTTAAGGCCCAAGGCCCCATATTTGAAGTTGGCCTAAAGGCCCACAAAATTTCAAAGCTGGTCCTGTGCAGTGGCTTGTGATAACTCTCCAGGTTCCTGAGAATTGGCATAACCAAACCCAGCAAAGCAGTTTTTAGAAGCAAGAAACAACTTTGCTGTATCGTCTGTATGCTTCTGGCCAGCATCTGATTGTTTAACTTCATCAATTCTATCCTCCATAAAAAGTTTCCTTACAGTTGTACTACCAACTTTGAACCTTTTTTCAGTCCTTGATTCCTTACCATCTTCATTGTACTTCTCAAGTAAATGCTCATCATTGATTTCCCAGCCAGATTTCGGAGAATTTCTCTTAAGATGTATACCATTTTGCAAAACTGGATGATGGACCAGAGAAGGATCTTCACTTCTACTATAATGTGACTTGCCCTTAGTTCCTCGAGAAGCCTTCATACGAGCTGCCAAACCGCAGGCCCTCATGGATTCAACACGCAATGATGTAAATCCTCCATGGCCAGAACCTGAAAAACACCAAGTTATTGCTACCAGATTGAAGCTAGCAATATCACCTTATCCAGGTTCACTCTAAATATGTTAATGTGTAATGTGCTTTTATTTAAAGAGTCAATGAAATTTGTTAAATAAGTGAGGGCTAAATATGTAATTTGTAGTGTGTGTTGGAATTTGTATAAATAACAAACATATGCCCTAAAACAGATGTATGAAAAAAGACAATCGTGAAAGAAATCTTGTGAAGTAAGAAATATTCCAGTTGCTTCTCCTTTCTCTATTTTTCCTCTGTTTTATATAACTTGAAATTAGTTGCAGTGATCTCCCTCTGTATTCTTCTGTTTTCATAGCCCTGTTCTCGTTCTGCCGAAGTCCACTAGGTTCATAAGACTGAAAATTGTGCATTATAAATGTTTCCCTTGTTTCATACGTGTGAAACCAGTGCAGTTTTACTAAAAACTGTAATCTAAGCCAATATCAATCTACCAACCTCATCTCAAAAAAATATAAATTAAGCAAAAGATTATGACATGAAGTTTCAAGCACCCATTCTTGCAAAAGAAGAACAGAGGTTATAGTCCAAATTAGCATGAAAGAAAAGAATCAAATGAAAGAAAAGAATCAAAGTTAATCATTGACCACGACCTTTTCTCACTTTCAGTTCTGTTGAAACTTTCCTTGTGAAAGTAAAATGGACAACAAAAAATGGAGAATAATATCAGCTTCTAAAATAACTAAGAAAATTATGCTCAGGCTCAGAAGATTATGTGATGAAAAGAGCGTGCCCTCTTAAAGATCTCCAATCAATAAGGGCAATGCTCCCACGATTGCTCGCTGAATACTAGAAATGAGAGTTTATCCTGTTTCACAATTTATACTCTCTTCTTTTCATACTTAAACAATCAAGAAAGCAGCAAAATAACATAATTTATATGGTAAAGATACTGTGGGTGGATTAGTATTAGAATAAAAGAGATGGAATGGGATCATCTGAAATTTTAGAGCATTATGTTTGGCTAAGTTTAAAAAAAGTAAAAGTGACTTTTTAAGTAAATACTATTTCTAAACATGTGCCGATATGTCTTTGTTTAAGTATCATATTCTGTATTTGTTCCGCGAGATTTAAAAATCATTGTCAATACCTTGGTGTAAGTCACGGATAATCCTCTATTATGCTACTTTTTCCTACTTTTACATAAAAACGCTCATAGAAAGTAACTCGCTTTATTCGAATCTTGATCAATCAAAGAAATTGCTCGTTTTAAAACTTAATTACCTATAACTGAACTTTTTAAGCTTAGCCAGACATTCATAACCAAAATCACAGTAAACTTATTGCAATTTAAGTCGCGGATTTTCCACCCCCACATAAACATTCACTGCAATAAGATTATATATAACATAGAATGCTAAAACAAAAATAATTATCCTCAGCATGAAAAGGCAATCTTTTTAGACAAATAAATCATTGTTAAAAGATGGTAATTTTCAACACTACATTTGAATTTTCTCATGAGTTACAATCTAAGCCCACAATGCATCTTTTACCATTGAAACAAAATATAAATTTCAAATTAAATTAGTTCCACAATCACCAAGAACAGAGGTCTCTCTGAATAAAAAAATGCAATCTTTGCCCCTGTTAGGTTCGGCTAAAATTTAAATTTAAATTTAAGCCAAATTCAACAATTAATTCTAACCACATATTTCACGGGACTCACAACTTTTGACCACAGATTCTTATTTGAATATAAAGACATATTTATTGAAAAATAAAACAACTTTACCGTATAATGTTTGGTTTTCTGCAAATAACTAATAGGCTGATAAACTCTTCCACGAACATGGAATAAGCAAGTAATTACACAGTCAACAATATAGAATATTCTTAAAACTAATGATGTGATTTTATTTTTTTTAATAGGAGAACTATTTTTTGAGCCAAAACAAAAGCTTGACCATATAGTCGTATATTATTCGGTTGGATAATAATCTGTGACTCCAAATTTTCAGCATAATCTAAAAGTAAAACCTATCTGCCTAATATAAACAGGAAAGTTACAAAATTTGCTAGCTTAAAAAATTAAAAAGAAACAGATAATTAACAAAGAAAATATAACCTCCAACGGGCTGCTTTGCAGAGTTGATTAAATCAATGTTCAAATTATTCTCGGCGGAATAATTCTTATTAGGCTTCGCGTCACCATTGCAATTCATCTGCAATTTGAAAAAGAGAAAAATATTACAAGACAAGCTAAAAAAGAAAGAAAGAAAAGAATCCCCAATTAAAAGGAAAATAGCAATTTTATTCATGATAATAATAAAAAGAAAAAAAGAAAAGAAATTACAGAATGAGGTAAAAAATTATAACTTTTATTGATTTAAGAACTGATGAAGATAAAAATTCATGATAAACCAATCAAAACTCGGAAATAAGCTACACGATGATGTAAAGAACAGAATTTTCACTGATTTGAGAACTGATAATAAGGGGCAATTTTATTTACGACAATTAAAAAAGAAAAAAGGCACAAAACTAAAGGGTGCTGTAAATACCACAACTTCCATTGATTTGAGAACTAATTAAAGAAATGGGCGATTTAATTAATGATGACAAACCAAAATGAAATTACAAAATTTGATAAAGAAAGCAGAACTTCGATTATTTAGAGAATCAACAGAAAATGAATCGAAATTAGACAAGAGATTTACTGGCGCCCACATAAATCCTGAGAGGAGTCAGGGTCTAAGAAAAAAAGAAAATTTTGGAGGGAAAATTGAAGCAGATTCTTGAGAATCGCCGCCTTTTTAAGTGATACTGAAAACTACTTTTTACGCTAAAAAATTACCGGCAGGGTTAGAAAAAGCTTGTGGGTGGATCGGGTTTGGACAAGAACCCGCATTGACGACCCGACTTGGCAATATTTTACCCATTAACATATCGAAAAAATAATGCTATTTATGTAAAGTAATAATTATCATCAATCTTTTCTTTAAAAAAAAAATAAAAATTGTCAACTCTATATGGTTGTCTTTGAGTTAGGATTCATATGAATTCACGAAATATTTTCAACATGGTAATTATCATTTATTATTTCTGAATTATTGTGGAAATTATCAATAACACTTTTCTCATTCAAGTTCCTCCCAAGATATAGTGTTGTTTATTTTACTAGATACCAAATTAACACCAAAAACAACAAAGTAAAGTTTTTTTATGGAAATTTTTATAAACAATTTATAATTAGATAGAAATGAATCATTAATAAATAAGTAATACTTTTAGATCCCATGAAATATATAAATAAAAATAGTTTGATTGATTATAAAATAGTTTATGAACATTACCAAACGTTTTTTAGTTTTTAAATTTTAGAGTGAATTTTGTAAATCATTTTTGTCCTTCCATTTGATCAATTGTTACTAAAAGATCCAAAGTAACTAAGCTCTTATTTGAAATTGATTATTTGAGAATCATTTTTCTTTGTATTTATTTTCAATCATTTTTCAAAAAAAAAAAAAATAATAATAATAATAATAATAATTTTTCACGTTTCCTTGTAATATTCTTTACTTTTTAACCACTCATTCTGTCAAAAAAATCATTTTTCAAAAAATCAAATTACAATTAATTACTTCCACACATGCAGACAAAGAGTGCAAGGTGCAATTCTTACCTCTTGTAACTTATTCTAGTGAAATCACATTAAAGTAATCGTTAACATAGAATAAAGATTGAGATTTAAGCTAACATGAGTCGAATTTGAGATATCCAAGGCATTGAGAGGTGTTCTTTTCTAAAAAAGAAAAAAATTGTGAGGTGTTCTCTTCTTCTCGATTAATGAGTTTTTTTCATCATCAGGGCATTTCCTTCTCATCTATCTACTACCTCTTCACCAACTCACAATAACACGGTACTCAATCCTCAAATCACGCGAGAATGCTCATACGTGAACTTGTCAATTTTATTCAATCATTCGAATGCATCATCAAGTGTCTCTACTCAACCTATGAATGTAAATAGATGTTTTTAATGAATTGAACAAAATGTACAAGTTGCACTACAATGAAACAACACCCTTTGATAATTCATATTGAACTCTTCAATGATTTATGTGGAAGTATATCGTTTAAAAATAAAGCCTTGTTCATGGTATCTAATTTTTTCTTTGAAAAATCTTTTTGTATAGAACAAAAAAAATTATTCATTACTGGCAATAAGCTAAACACTGAAAACATGACTTATCAATTAATTGGCGAATTAATTTATGATAGGTCTCAGTAATTAAATGGTTCGTCAATTAATTGATATGCATGTCATTAATGCTCAATTTATCATGCTTATAAGATCGTTTACCTATATGTAAGTATACATAATATATATATATATATATAAAATCTATTTATCTACATCTACAATTTATAATATATTAAATATCACATCAAGTGTAAATCATTTTTGGACTATTTTAACCTTGCTACAATTCAATTATTTCTATAATACCTAACATTTCATTTTTTTTTTAATATGTAACACATGTATCAAATGTACAGTTATCTTAACTATTAGTTGAGAAAATAAGTAATGATAATATTGTTCAAATGGTTTAAATTTTTAATAAATTAAATATATATTGAAAAACAAAAAGTATGGTATTATTGAAATAATTAAATACATATTGAAAAATCAAAAATATGGTATTATTGAAATAATTGAATCATAGTATTGAGGTCTCTTTTCTAAACTTCTTTTTGTATTTATATATTTAATAATTTACTCGTTGAATGCTTCTTTCTTCTGTCTTTATTGGATTTAGTAGTAAAGTAGGCATTTGGGTGGAAAAAAATATATTTTCCATGAAAAATATTGGCAATCAAACGCACCCTTAATTTTTTATTTTTCTTGTTCTTGTAGTTTTTTTATTTTTGGTTGCAAAGATTGATGACATAATTGATCTGATTTTCAGCACTGTCTTATATACACAAAACATTTTTCAACAAATTTTTTTTTTTAACTTCTACGCCACTAATATAATTATTATTAATTATTAATATTATTACTCTCATGAAAAACCATTAATATGTACAATTAAAAAAGAGTTTCAACAAGAAGCATTATGTATGCAGTGATAAAGTCTTAAAAATCATTAATATAAATAATTTTTTAAAAAATTAACAATGAGAACTATTATATACATTTAAGAAATAAGCATTATTGTATGCCATGAAAACAAAATTTTTCAGCGGTGAATTTATTTTTCAATCCAATCGGCTATGAAAATATAATATGTACAGTTAAAAAAAAATTCAACAATGATTTGTGAAAGTAAATTAAAATATTCTTGATCTCGTAGGATTAATTCCTTCTCCAATCCAGCCTAATTATAAATCCAAATAAAAATCATTAATTAATTCATACATTAAACAACTTCCTAATTCATTCTTAATTAATCATATAATTAATATATTAAATATACAATGCTATTAATATAGTAAATAAACAATGCTATTAATCTACTATATATAACATCATTTTATCCCATTTCGAGAATGTCTTTCTAGGGTTAGTTCGGCATCCACCAGTTCTTTTTTTTTTTTTTTTTTTTTTTTTACGAATGCCAATAGAGAAGTACTTGAGAACAACAAATTTGATAAGTGCGTTTGTGTATTTATTTAGGCCATATTATTAAACTTTTCATGTTATCAAATTATCAATTTCTACTTATCTTGGGTTAATTTTCTTTTGTTTTTAGTGATGGACTAGTTTGAAGCATTTGGAAAATGATGAAGGATAAGTTGGCCATTGGATGGAGATTTGAAGACTAATATTCACACTTTGAAAATTGAAGGGCTTAATCGAATTGAAGAAAAACATGTGTTTTGCAATTGAATGGGCTAAAGGACTAAATTGCATTATATGGAGAAGAGGAAACCTTGGAGATAAATATTAAATTAAAAGGGCAGTTAAACAAATCGGGCTTTTGCACTTGAACTTGGAATGGAATAAAAAGTTAATTGGGCCCGGACCTCTATGCTTTCGGAAAAGTGAAAATTACACCTAACCAAAATTTTTGAGATTCAATCAAATTTGAAATTTTTTAATACAAAAATCAGATAATAATATACTATTATAAATAATAATAACATTATTACAAAAATTAAATCATTTTACATATCCACCTTCCTCAAACCCTAATTATTTCCCAACTTATTCTCTCTCTCTCTCTCTACCGTGCCCCCTCATTCTCTCTTCCTCTACCATCTCTTCACCCTTCTCATCCAAAAATCTATAGCCACTGTGCTACCATACACCACTATCCACAGCCGTTGCATCGCCATCATGCCTACAACAATTCGCTGTCCATCAATCTAAGAACTACGTTGATCGCAACACGATCTATGTTTGACTGTATCATTCCCGTGTTCGAATCTCTGAGGATGATAGCGTCATCTCTGGCAACACGATACATCAATGGTGGCTTTGATTAGATCCAGCAAGTTCAGATGACGATGGGTTCAAATGGCACGATGTTACGATGCGATGTGGTTGGTTGTGTGGTTGGTGGTTATGATGTGGTTGGTAGGGGTGTAAGAGGTCCGCTTTTACCAGTTTTTAATAGATTTTCAAACAAAACCGTTTAAAACGGTTTGAGAAAAATCCAAACCTAAATCAAACCATTTTGAACGGTTTGAAAAAAATTCAAACCTAAACCTAATGGTTTGGTCCGGTTTTAAACCGCCGATTTCGCCATATATTTTTTTGCTCGTCTACTTTTATGTTATTAATTCTTTGAATTTAATATATATTTATATCTCACTAGTAATAAATCTAAAACAAATTAAGCCCCCTTTTGAACCAAATTTTTGGGACAAAAAAAAAAAAATTTGGACCGTTATTCCACAAGTCCAGCCACCTTCGTTGACCTGCTATTTCATGTGTGCGACCCAACCTCCTCTCCAATAGTCTATTTTCTCATTATGATGATATGGAAAATATGGCTCAAATAGGGGCTAAATATATCTACTATAAATTTAAATATCAACTAAATCAAAGTGAATCACAATAAACTAAAACATAGTTTTTTTTTCATTTTTGTTCACATTTTTTAGGCTAATAAAGATACAATAACATTGCAATACAAGTCTACTAAACTAGATATAAGATCCAAAAAATATAATGATATCCAACAAGACCTCGTGATCATCATATCTGAAAAAAGGATATTGATTAAACAAAGAGAATAACCAACCACAATAATAAAACAATTATTTATAATATCTAAACATAACAATTACACAAGTTTACGTTTGTATGATATTACGAAACACGTTTAATTTCAAATTCTTACCTTAGTTTGCTCCAAAAAATTATTGATCTGAAACTTTATTTGTGGCAAATATTATCACCGAAGGTCTACGATCTCTGTATCTGATTTGATATAATGGACTTCAATTCAATTTTGAAGAAGCGTGAAAAATTTGAAAAAGAAGTGTGTGGTGCCGATAACTCAAAACTGTGTTGGGTGTCGACTGGAGTTCATCTAAATTTTGAAGAGGAAAAATGCTTTTGATAGATTATGTTAGTCTTGAAATTATTAAATATATATTAGGATTAATGGATAATAATAATAATAATAATAATAATAATAATAATAATAATAATAATAATAATAATAATAATAATAATAATAATAATATGTCTGTATTAAAAAATTAGGAATTGACAAAAATACCCACAAATGACAAAACTATTAATTTGGATGAATTTTCAAAAATTTTCATTTTTTTATTTTTTTTATTTTTATATATTTTTTCGCCGATCCGGTTTGATTTTAAACCGCAATTAAAATTTTCAAACTTAAACCAAACCATTTTGACCAGTTTGGTTTGGGTCAAAACCATTTCGTTTACCGGGTCGACGTGGCACCAAACCGACAGTTTCTAAAATGCGACTTCGGTTCGATTTTCAGATTTTGCGATTTTTGCTTACAGCCCTAGTAGTAGGTGGTGTGTGGTGGCTGCTATTAATATTGTGGTTGCCGTGGTGTGCGTTGGTAGTGATCGTGGTTGTCGTAATTGAGGCGGCAATGCGGTTGAGGTTGTCGACGGGGATGGGATGGGATAGGATTGGGTGGGGTTTTTTGTGATCAATTATTTAGCTCTTGTTTGATACTTATTTTTTTTCAAAATACATTTTTCTCTCTCTTCTTTTCAATCATACATTTTTCGATAAAATAATATTACATTTAAAACTAAAAATTTTTCTTATTTCTTAACCACACATTCTTCTTCAATCAACTATTTAAAAATGCATTCTTACTAAATAATAATAATAATAATAATAATAATAGGAAACAAGCAGGGGCTTAATTGATTTGTGACCAAATTCGTGACCAATAAATAATATGCAATCTAAAAAAGTTTATTGTGACTCAGTTATGATCGAGAAATAACTTGTGGCAAATTAATTAGATAATTTGTAACTGTTAAATAATTTGTGACTTATGAAATTTGTGATTTATGAACGATAAATAGATTGTGACCTATAAAATTTTTGATTTTGTGACCAATGAATAAATTGACACTTATAAAAAAATTTATTTGTAATCGAAAAATAATATATACCCAAATTGTATAGATTTGTGATTTTAATATATTTAATTAATAAAATATATAATTAATTAATCAATAAATAATTTTTAATAAATAACTGATTTTTAAAATTTAAAACATTTATTCTTAGTTTTAAAATAGATGATCCTTAACCTCTTACAGTCTTACTTATAAATTTTTCCCTTGAGAAAATTGAGTACCTTTTTAACTCTACTACAACAGGGGGCTATGGAGAGATTATATGTATATGTTGAGCATATATACACATACACAATAAGAGATAGAGGAGGAGAAAGTTGGTGGCCGAAATGGGAAAAGAAAAAAAGGACTGGGGACTGTGAATTGGGAAAAAAAAAAAAAAAAGACACGCATACGTGGCAAGAAATTGGAAGATGCACGGCAGACGCGAAACGGATCAGCAGGAGATATATACACAGTAGACACGAGACCGTGCGCATAGGAAAATTAATTGCGTTTCGTCAATTTATAGATAATGTCATTTTACTTTTATTTGTTTAATTTCGACTTTATACTAGGCTAGATTATTTTTGTGCTCAGTTACGATGAAACTTATATAATGAACATTTAACTTTTGAATTTTATTTCCTTCTGATATTAAAAATGCATTTTCAATTCTTGAATGATTGACATAAATTTAATTTTCTCTACAATTATATGCGCAATAGTTGTATGAGTGTTGTTGGCTGTTTTATCCTCGAAAGATAAAAAACAAGTTAAACATAGTGTCAATTGTTGTACATTCCGACATGAGGTGGAAATATACCATATGCTTTACGTTATCTTTAAGTATTCACAAATCCATTAATGCATTTTTATATATATGTTCGCATCTATCATAGAATACAATCAGGTCTCGTGTAAAAATATATTTAATTCTACTCGAGAGTGGTTGTTGAACAAATTAAAAATATTGATTTTCATAATTAAATCATATTGTCAAAGTCATAAAGTTTAAAGTCAGAGGAGATTGATATAAGAGGATTCGAGATCCTAGTACGTTTTTCATCATCTATTTTTACAAAACTTGCATTTTATTTATAATTTTGCATTTATTTTAGTTAAGTTAGGTATTTCATTCATAATTAGATATTTAATTTATAGGAGAAATCACGAATTTCAATTGTTTAAGGCAAACTTAATTCGAATTTGAACTAGTACAATCTCTGTGGA
>NW_019236492.1:626392-635153 GCF_002742605.1 Olea europaea var. sylvestris
ATTTTTTCAATAATTTCTTACTATTGGTTCAAACGGGTAGATTCTGGTTGAATCTTTTGACCCTTCAACTTTTTCGGATCAGTGATCAAACCGAGTTTTAAAACATCGATTTTTATCATGCCAATTGAGAGTTGGAGATCAATTTCATTAGTTACAAACTACAAATATGTTAAAGAATTTACTCGTCCTTTCGTTAAATTGCGTTTATCACAATCCATGATGTTGATTGCCAATTCAAAATATTTTTGTCATAAGAAGCTTGATAGCATTAGATAAATATACATCGATTTGTGTGCGCAAAGAAAGGTAACTTGTTTACTTTTGCCAAGAATCCGAGGAAAGATATTTGATTCGATCTAATTAGATTCTAAATCATCGAGACACCTCTCTCCTAGTAATCCTAAGAAAGCATGACGGTGAAAAAATTAATAATAATAAGAATAATTTCCAGAAACATAAAATCAAAAGGCTAGTTTTAAATTCTGAACCCATAATTTTGAGAAATGAAGAAAAAAAGGTCAATAATAGCATTAGTACCTCAAAACTGAGAAATAGAGGGCATCGATGAACTCACTAATGGAAATCGTTGCAAGTGTCAAAACTGAGAAATGGAGGGCATCGATGAACTCATTAATGGAAATCGTTGCAAGTGTTACTTGCAATAGCTGTTTATGGGCATCGTCGAGAAAAAAAAAAAAAAAAAAAAAAAAAAAAAGAAAAAAAAGGAAGGGGTTATGAGAGCAAAATTTTCGAGTGAACGTTCCTCGAACATCTACTACTTTTAGAGTGTGTTTGATTGACATGAAAAATATTATCTAGAAAAGAAAATGTTTTCCATCTTTTGTGGAAAATAAAAACAACCTCTACTCAAGGAAAATGTTTTCCTTAAAAATAAGGAAAATTAGGTATATTTTCAAAAGTTGGACAATGTTTTCCATGGAAAAAAATGGCAATCAAACACTCTAAATAGGAATTTGACTGAAAAACTGATATTTTCCATGAAAAATAAATGTAATCAAACACACCCTTAATGTATTATAGATTGTGGATGAGAAAAAAGGTTACTAAAGTATCAGTAGTCGTCAAAATAAGTAACTCACAAATAATTTAACTTATCAGTTTTATAGCTTAGGCAAAGTTACTCACTTGTCGCCGATCTACAATCCACGTGGGATCAGTTGAAAGTTGAATATTGAAATTCAGTTGTACAAGTCTCTAGTTTAAAAGTCTTGATAAATGATTAATATGCAATTTCGACTGAAACTAAGTCGAAATCCATCCATTAAAACCCCAGAGGAAAGATTAAAATAATAATAATAAAATATAAAATAATATATATATATATTTCAATTTTGAAATTCAATTTTGAAACTAATGATGCCTAAAAAATTAAATCATATTGGAGTCAAATGATGAAAAAGATGTCATTATGACCAATTTATTTCACTCTCATACGCATGAAGGGCAATATACTTAGTTAAACACCAGATTCAGAAGACAGTATACAAAGATAAAATTACATAAACGAAGAAAAACGGAAATTCCAACAGCACTTTATTACAAACTCTCTCGAGTGAAAACCAAGTTGTCACCCAAAGCACAACGGGGACAGCGCAAGGGTATTCAGCCCTGAAGCCCTATTATTCCTGCACAAGATTGACAAAACTATTCATCATGTAGGAGTTGATAACGAATGAAATTATATCAATCCATAATGTCCTCTCTCTCTCTCTCTCTCTCAATCTAGGATATCAAGTGAAGTACATCAGGCAAAATAAAGTTTAAAAGCTGAATTGAATAGTAACCTCATCTCTACTACCAGCGCTTTCTGCTGATGAATCTGTGGCGTGGGGTAATGGTTTTCTCACATCATTATACATCATAATAGAGTAATCCAAATATTCAGTATTTTATGTTATGCACTTGAAACGACATGATTAAATGCCATTTTTGATGTTGTAAACAAAAATAATTGGCAAATAACAGCCTTACCACAAGCAACTCTCCCACCAGCATTTCCAGTGCTTTTGCTCAGTTCATGGCCACCTGAAACAAAGAGAACTAATTAGTAAAACATTGCCATAAAATATGCAATATAATGAGAAGGGAATTGCCAAAGCACGATAGCTAGAGAAAAGAACATAATTAAGCAAGAGAGGTGGAGGACATCAATATGTTTGGCATGTTTCAGTACTATGCTCCCACTTTTCTCAACCAGCCAAAGGAGATAAAAGAAATAGTGCTAGATTGGCTAAGCTTACAAGATCTTATAAGCAGTGGGGCCCAAAGAATGTGTGGTGAAAAAGTAGATAAAGTTGTGGGTACTAAAGAATCAGAGTTAAAGATAATGTTTAACCTGCTTATTAGCACTTAAAAGCTTTGCCCAAACATACTAACAATGTTCTGGAATTATATTCCCATTTAAGTGCTTTATTTACTATTAAGAATAAACCCCTGCTCAAGGTCATTGCACATGAAAATTCATTTGTTAAAGAGATAGATAACACCCACCCTTTCCAAGATCATCAGGGTCAGAATGGACAACTACGGCTCTTCCAATTATGGAATGTGGTCCAGAAAGAGGAATCTGCAAAGAGACAGCAAAAGTTTAATGTATTTGTTCAAGATAAATATATGTTAGCTGACTGTGAAAGTAAGGATTATGGTACCTGGTTGTCAGTAATAGTGAAAGTAGCGGTGCCTGAAACATAAAATGTGGAGGTTATGAATCAATGAGGAAGTTCAATATATTTGCAAGACACGGTGATAGTTTAAGTATATCCAGAAGCACTAATGACCTGTGACACAATGTCTAGCACTAAAAATATAAAAATGCGGTAATTTGCTCTCATTTCACCAGTACTATCATTGGCGGGTATTCACAGAATCTTTTAGGCATTAAATAGTGAAACAGCTTGTCAATGAAACTTTGAAAGAGGAAGAAGAAAAACTTGACTAGCATTAGAAAAGAATAGAAGGAATATATATCATAAGTTGTAACTGTGTGGATATTTATTTAGACTGTCTAACGACGATCGCATGCAATTATCTGGTTGTGAAAGGAAATGAATGTACCATCTTCACCAACTTTGACGTTACCGAGATCGCCAGCATGACGAATCCCGTCTTCTGGAGCACCATGCTCTTTTCCCGCAGGATTAAAATGAGGACCTAAAATCGAATTACTAGAAATGTGAGATAACAATTTTAATTGAGAAAGTTGGTCTGTCAAATTTATAAGTTGTTAACACATTAAAAAAATGAACAGTGACAAACATCACAAGAAAAATTACCAGTTGACATACAACCGTTCGTGGTGTCACCTAGAGCATGGACGTGAAAGCCATGAAGTCCAGGCTTAAGGCCACTCAGGTTTCCAGTAACTGTTGTCGGAGCTGACAGATTAAACAAACACAACAACGTACTCATCAACCTGAATTTGTAGTACTTAGACAACACTTAATTTAAAGAATGTGAAAACTACCATCTCCTTCTTGCGCAAAGTAGACGGTGCCACTAACTCCCTCACTGCTGCTGAGGACTGCAACGGCCTTCACCATAGTGATATGTGTTCTAAAAAAACAATAACCACAAAATGTTAGCACTTGAATACACACAGAAAGATCAAATTGAAAGTGTGCATGATAAACTGTAACTAAATAAGGCTGCTTTCGAGTAATGAAGATGTAGACAGTTGAGTAAAGAAAATATGAGCTTCATATGGATGTAAAATGACTCAGGAAAGATTTGAATCGTCCAAACATGAGAACCAATGGTTAGAAACTAATATGTATCCAATATTTTCCAAGTCAAACACCTTCACTATTCGATAACATTCTTTTTCTCATATCAAATAATGACACTCCTCTAGCTTAGTTTTGCCTTATGTGGCAAGTGATGCTCGTAAATGAGCTCCATCTAAGTGCAAGTGTCTAGGATGAATGCTTATGCTTTCAAGGCACTTTTTTTTGTTTTTGTTTTTGTTTTTGAAAAGGTGGATCCTCAAGACAAAATTATCAGCAAATAAACTCAATTAACATACCACCCAAAAAGAGAAAGAAAAACTTGAGAAGGTAGAGTAGAAATATTACAAAAATTCAAAATATTTTAAAATTAATAAAATGAGTGTATGAATACTCAATAATACAGCCAACAAACACAAGAGAGAATTGTCTTCCAATGTTTAATTTAATACATGAACTTCTATGATATTCCAAGACTCAACCTTTTATTGTCTACAGACGTTATACAACTTGGAATAGCCATATTTCAAAAGCTAGCCATTAAAGTTGGAGAGCACAGCCCATATAAACCACACAAAGGAAACCCATACTTTCGATGTGGGATTCAAACTCTCATAAGTTCCATTGGAACCATGACAAACCACCACGCTTCCAACCTGGATGCCCGCGTTGGCAGGCGCCCACACACCAACCAGTTTGAGACGTCATGCCTGCTTTGATACCAATGTCATAGAACTTGGGAGCATCATACCTCAAAAGTTAGCCATTGAAGTTGAACAACCCAAGCCTATATAAACCACGCAATCGAAACCCATACTTTCGATGTGGAATTCAAACTACCATAAGTTCCACCGGAACCATGATGACAGAAAATCTAAAACGTTGCTTAATATGAATATAATTAAGAAATAACCATTAAAAAGTTAATAGTCAACCCCTCCATTTTTTGATCAGGAAAATTTCTTGCACATTACTGCCCCGCCCAGCCCTCACCCTCCCGTACCCTCAAAAAAATACGGAGTTTCAAATTTCAATTGACAGGCAAACATAACATAAACGTAGAAAATTGAAAACTGATCGTACTTCAGCTCTGTAGTTTCATAAACTGTACTCCAATAAACAATTAACCTCAGGAGAAAACCAAAAAAAAAAAAAAAAAACCAAAGATGCTTATTTTAAACGGGAACAATTAAGCAAATATATAAATCCAAGTAGTGTAAAGATTAAGCTGGACTTGAATCTAAAGATCAACAGTCAAAACAAGTAAGCAATATTTATATCAAGTCGCGTCTAGATTTGACTAAACTTGAATTAAAGGTCGAAAATCAAAGTCAAACAAAATATTAATTCGTAAACACGATTTCATCGATCGACGAAAAAGTAAAGCGTTATATATACAGATTAAATCCTCTAAAAAAAATATCAATAACAAAGATCAGACAATTTTAATCAAAAAAAGCATAAATTAAATTGAAAAAATTATTCTACCTCAGGGCACCCTTATGTGGAATCAGAAGAAAAGATAAAAAGTAAATGCGAGAGCACACAAAATAGGAACTGAGTTCTAGTGAGTAGTGAGTGAATTGAAGTCGTTCCGTGGTTTTTTATGATGAGGATGGCTGGTAATTACTATATTGTACCTACTCTGAGAATGCATTTATACACGCGCATTGTTAAGAGTGTGGATAGATCTTCCCTTCTTTTTTGACTATATGAATATGAAAATTCATGTTTTAATCCTAAAATTTCCTAACGAGAAGATATTTTCGCAGAAGTGAAATCGATTTTTTGATAAAGTACATTACGAGATGTCTTATATTTGACGAACAAAAACGTCAAACAAGTATCGATTGAAACATCCCGTACTTACACTAAAGCCCTTCTTCCTGTTAATTTGTTAATATATTTAATTCACAAATAGAACGACGTTTTATGTTTTTTAAATAATTGATATATTCTGCGGTTGTTTGCTCCCCATTCTTTTCCATCCAATTCTCATTTTGCACTCTCATTTTCAACTTGTGTGGGTCCCCCATGTTTGAATTTAGTGGACATTTAATTTCTCATCAGTACTTCATTCTGACATGTGTACGAATAAGTCACAAATAAAATGTTGATTTTCATCTATGCTCTTGCCATATATTTTTGTTTAGGATGTTTGAGTGAGACAATGAGGGTAAACTAGTTCATATTCATTTCCACTAATCCCGTCAGATGCATTCAATTCTGACAATTTGAAGACTCTCTAATTTTTAAATATTTTTGCTACTATAGCAAAATGAGATGTGAAGAAAAAATTGGAAAAGAATGGAGCTCAAACAGTTGCTCTATATTCTTCATCCTTTTTACCTATATTCTATCTATTTTTGGATTGATTTTTGATTTTTTAATTGAATCAGTCAATTTAATTTGATTTCAATTATGCTAGTCAGTATTTTGAAAATTAATGTTTGGAATAGTGATTTTTTTTGAAAATTTATAGTTAAAAAGTAGAAAAAAATTTATATTTATGTGTAAAATATTTTATTATATAATGTGCTGTTGAAAATAAATATGAAAATTAAAGAAATTTGTTTTAAAGGATTATATTTTGGACCTCATTTTTTAGTATGGTTGAAAAGTAAAGAAATATTTGTATATGTGTAAAGTTATTATATTAGAACATTGTGTAGTTGAAAATTATTTAATTTATTTATAATATTATTTCATATTTATACTCCATTAAATATTTTTATTGTGAGAAAATCCCATCCCAGTACCCAAAAGAAGGGCGTGACCTCAAATGTCACTGCGCGCGTAGGTTTGCATTACTTTGTTAGCGGTCGAATGAGCCAAATTGAGGGTGCGTGCTCCGCGTGGGTCATTGAGTTAGTCTTCTTGCTTGACGCGTGGGTCGCGTGGGGACGGACAGGCATGCTGTTTGCTAAGAAAATCACTTTTCCACCCGTTTGGCGCCCATTAGGTTTATAATTGGCAGAATAGGATTTTTTTTTTCTCATTGAATGATTGTAAAAGAATGATTTTTTTTTACGTGAAATATTATTTTATAAAAAATTATGTGATTGAAAGTAGAAAAAAAATTAAATTAAATGGATTCGTTTTAAAGGGCCAAATGGAGGCTAAGTAAACTTTAAATAATGAGGTTCCGCCGAAGTATGGAAAATTGTAAGGTTGATATGATCATTTTATTAAAACTCTTTTTTATTCTTACTTATTTTCGATCACATATTTTTACAATAAATATTATTTACATATCCCAAAATCTTTCTTTACTTTTTAACTATACATTTTTCAAAAACTCATTTGCTTCAAAAAAAAAATAAAAAAATAAATCAAAATAATGGTTGTCGTTTGCCTAATCTTTTATTTCATAAGCAAGTTAGTGTTCAACATTTTTAAAAGAACAAGCCCTTGTTTGACCCCCATTCTTTTGGAAAAATACATTTTTCAACAGTATTTTGACATCTTTTCAACCACATATTTTTAAATAAAATAATATTACAAGCAAATTCAAAACTTTTTCTTATTTTCTAGCCACACATTTCCTATCAATACATTATTCAAGAACTCATTCTCCCAAAAATGGGGCTCAAACAAGGGCTTGATTTTTACCCTTTTTTTTATTTATATATATATATGATTGGCAAAGCTTTTCCTTTATAAACTGGTCAAATATCATTCTTATCAATATGTTTGAGCTTGTTTGAGTCTCATTTTTGTTCAAAATGTATTTTGATGGAGAATGTTTGTTAAAAAATAAGAATGAATTTTGAGTCTGCATGCAATATTTTTTTTTATTGAAGAATATATTATTAAAAATAAGAGAAAGAGAAATGTATTTTAAATAATGGGGAAAAACTAAGGGCTTAATATGACACATAACTTCTTTATCTACTTTTATTCTTAGATTTAGCAGAATTCATCATTTATAATTTTACGAAAGTCTTTACCAAAATATGCATAAGTTAAATAGCGAAACTTAATTTTCATAAATTTGAATATCCAAGAATTGTAATAGACTCAACGCTTTATAGGCTTATTGTGCAACTAAAATAAGATAGTTGGGAACTGATTTGATCATAGTAAAAATATTGAGGACCAAAATGGCATGAGACAATAGATTGGAGACCATGGTGCAATGTTACTCCAAAATGTTTCGGGTTAATGAACATTTTCAGAAGTTAGTGCTTAATAACTGTAATTTAAAATATATCTTAATGGTCTCTGAACTTCGCTAACTGTTATTACTTCATAACTAAACTTAAAAATGAATCCTAATGGCCACTGAACCATGCACCATGTTACACATCCATAATTCAAGTGGAAAAATCTGTTTAGTCCAACAAACAACGTTGATTTAAGTGATGGATAAATAATATGGTGCATAGTCCAATGACCATTAAAATACATTTTTAAGTTTAGTTATGAAGTAGTAACACATGAAAAATTTCAGTGACGATCAAGATATATTTTTAAATTGAGTTATTAAGTAGTAACAATTGATATAGTTTAGCGACCATTGAAATATATTTTTAAAATGCAATTATTGAGTCCCTCAAAGAACATTAGTCTTCAACTAAAAGTTTTATTGTCCAAATGGAAGATAAGCTAAATGGACTCTGATTGATTTGTCGAGTCATTAAATTTTCGACTAGCATATCCCCTTCATTGGCAATTATTGCTTCATTCACTTGAATTATCAGATTGTTCATTTCATTGGCCATTTCTTGTTGTTAGTTTTGGTCTTTTATTGTTGTACTTATTTTTGCCTACAGTAAAAAGTATGCTTGATTTTTATATCAACTAGTATCAATTCATCTTATCTTAACGTCGCATAAAAAATTGAAAGAAAGACAAAAGAATTTGACTTAGAAAAATTAAGCCCTTGTTTGGCTCATATTTTAATCTTAGTCAAAGTCAAACAATCAATATTACCTATATCTTTCGTGGGTCCCACAACATTTCAATAACACATTTCAAAAACTTCTAAGGGTATTTGCTACGGATTAAAATTAGAT
>NW_019236492.1:637935-640547 GCF_002742605.1 Olea europaea var. sylvestris
AAAAAAAAAAGGACTATGGTAGAATATCCAAGGAGTATCAATATCCTACACGATACAACACGTGCCAAACACGTACACACCACCCCGTTGAAGCTTCTGTGCAACACGGTCTAGTTTAAATATTTCAAAGTACTTTTTGTAAAAGAATTTCCTTGCATTCATATTTCTTCAGGCTGATAATGTGGAGAATGACATAGTAACCAATCTTAGTCAATCTGCGGAGATGGCTAAAGATGGTGAGGGAGCTCATATTCTTCAATCGCAGTATGTGCCGAAAGCTAAAGACTCTTCTGAGGTTTCCATTGATGTGGTTCCCGAGGAGGCCAAAGGGACAGAAGAAGACAGGTTTTTAGATCACAAAGACAATGTGAGTTGAGTAATACTCTCTTGTCCATTAATAAGTTGTACCTCACAATCGAACAAAGTATATGGAGTTACATGTAATATTTGGTGAGGAGATGAATACAATAGACAGTATTTATGCAAGAGTCATTGGCATTACAATGTCTCAAGCTTTGAAATAAATCACACCCCTTTGCTCTGGAAAGGGAATGAAAATGTTTCCATGGATTGGTTTTATGTCAATCAGCAGTGTGCAGATGCCATGGTCGTCTTTTGTGCTATTTCTTTATGCACCTAATGGTGACTTCTTTGCCTGTTGTGTTTGCGTGGTAACAAGTCTTGATCTTTCACATAGCATCAGGTTTCATCTTAGTTTGTTGTAAACATCATCTTCAGGTCGAAAACAAACATATACTTCAGTTCTCTAAAATTAGATACTCTTAATATCTGCCTATGTGGCAGATGAGACTGAAAAAGATAATGTGCAATAAGTCCATGTTTTTCCAAAGAGCATCATTTAATTGTCAATTATGTTATGCCAAATCGAGAACTCATGTAATAGTTCAATGTTTGGAACCATTTTATAAAAGCAATAATTACTTCGCGATCTATTATAAAAGAGAGAGAGAGAGAGAGATAATTATTATTATTATTACTTTTTTAATGATCGTAGGTATTTGGGTCAACTTATGCGCACCTCAACTAATCTTATGGGGCTCTGAAATTTACCGTCGGGTACGTACCTCAATGGCCCTGAGAGGACTCGAACCGGTGATCATTGGAGAGTAAAGCCAATGCTTGACCACTGAGCTACCTCTCAGGGTTGAGAGAGAGATACTTATAGCTATACCCTAGGTCCCTACCTATTTTGTAGTTAAACTTCTACATCTTAAGACATTATTTAAAATAAAAAATTTGACTTTCCTTTCTTTATTTTATCACTTTCAGCTGTTGCACATGTTTATCAGTATTCAATCACTACC
Organism: Olea europaea var. sylvestris; assembly: GCF_002742605.1. Lineage (NCBI taxonomy): Eukaryota > Viridiplantae > Streptophyta > Magnoliopsida > Lamiales > Oleaceae > Olea > Olea europaea. The sequence goes on from NW_019236492.1 coordinate 639,261, forward strand.
CGAAAATTTATTCTTTTATTTATAATGTTACCCTTTTTTTTGCACGTCCTAAGTTACTGTTTTAGTAGTCTTCTGTTACTTGATGAGAAATGTTGGATGCTTGTGCATCTAAATGTAAAGTTCGTCAAATCTCCAAATTGTCGAACATGGATAGAAAATTATTTCAATTCATTTTGTGTACAAACATAATCAATACAGTTCAAAATACACATTCAATTGTTACGGAAAAAGTTAAAACAACTTTTGTTATTCACTAGAAAATATTAGACTAGTATCCCATATGCTTGTCAGAGTGTTGCATAACGGGAGGTCTGATATCTTGTACCTTACATGATGCAAGTTTGGCTACAGGGCTTGATACAAAAGTTTTTGGCTGAAAAAAAAATTAAAAAAATTGCAATGCGAATTTAGTCGTCCTTGACAATATTTGTGTAGATAGATATAGTATTCCTTTTAATATTACAAGAGCTAGACAAAGATACTGTATGCCTAATTTGTTCAAAGCAACCAGATTTAGTTAAAGCTGCAGTTTTAATGGAGGAAAGGCTTTTTGTTAAGTGTGAGTGTTAAGGCAATTTTCAAAGTTGCAATCATTGAGATTATTGTTTCAGGAAAACTATATTTGGTTATTTGAGCTTCTTAAACTTCTCTCCTTTGTTGTCATTAAAAGGCTTGTACAGGATAGATCCTCTGCATTATGTGTACTCTAATATGTATGGTATTCAGTTATGAACTTTTTCATCTTTAACCTTGGTTAGATTCTGAAATACTTTTGTCACTTGAAATAGATAAGTTATGGCTCTAGGTGCCAGAAATTTGTCTCAGAATTTCCCATCTGGATTTGGTCAAAAACACATGGGCACACTAATCACAAGTGTAGTAAGTCAATATTAGGATGTTTAAAGACGTTCTACGTAAATTTTACAGCGAAAAGTAATTAATGTAGTTCATTCCAAGAAAAAATGTGCAAACTGAAAAACAGTAGAAGAAGAGGCAGTCACTTGCACAGGTACTTGCCAACACTCTTCGGACATTCTATTAGGATCATTTTTAAATTTTTTATTAGAAATAATGTATATTTTTAACTCAAAATTTCTAATAAATAACAAATATAATTCATATTTAACAGGTTTCAATAAGAAAAATTAATTGTAAAACTAAATTTATACTATATATATGAAGAATTTTAAAAAATTTAATTAACGTGTCAACGACGTATTGTGTCAGTACTTTTTTTAAAAAAATCGCATGTCGACATTTTTAACGGGTGTCCGTTTCAATGTATCA
>NW_019236492.1:641491-697039 GCF_002742605.1 Olea europaea var. sylvestris
GCTCTAACAAAGGGCCCATAGGCAAAGACTGTCCAATGGACCAGCCAGAGAAGGATAGATTCTGTTTAAAATGCGGAAATTGCGGGCACAACATGTTCTCATATACAGATATGTATTGTTCTGAGGATCTCAAGGTATGTGAACTTCCGAAATTTGTTATCTAGTTTGTCCTAATGTAATCAATCTTTCTAGCATTTGATTTTCAGGACTTTTTTTTTTGGGTTTTTTGCGCATACCATTTTTGCTGCATCTCTATCTAGTGTTAATTAACTTTCTATGTAGAAAACATCCTTCCATAATGATATTATTTAGATATAAACCTTATTTTAGTATTAAGTAGTAGATAATTAATACAGCACTCCTCTTGTTGCATAGGCATAAATGTAGAGTTTTCTTCTATTTTACTGTTAAACAAAGCAATCTTGCATTTAGTCTTACCCTTCCGGAATTAATTAAACAAAAAGTGCTTTCCTTCATGAATTCATAAGTGACAACAAAATTTCCTTCCCTATTTACTAACAGGGTTTATGTAAGCAAAGTCCTTCTTCTTTATAGGGTATTCAGTGCTACATTTTGATGCAGCACCAATAGGATGATTAATAGAAAAAAGAAGAGAGACTCAGAAAGAATAGGGGATTAAGGGAGGGGAAAAAAGAAGAATTCAATAGAAGAAGGAGAGGGATGTGCCATAAGTCAGCAAAATAATTATTCATTCATCATCAACTGAAAATTACAATTCAAAATAGGTTTAAATAGTAACGCAACCCTAATGAGCTTGGGCCCGAGCCCATACAAGTCCAAATTTAAATAATAGTCCAAGAAAATAAATAACGCTTAAATAAAATAAGTAAACGTCGTCCGATGTCCTCATCAACTCTCCCGGGGTGGGAGAAAAATTCTACCCTGTCGAGTGGATATATCACTATAGGCTGTCATCAATCTCTCAACCATAAGCTGAGTGGTTGGGCAAGTTTCTTCTGGCGTTTGTAGAAATGTGTGAGTGAAGGTCTGAACCTGGTGTCCTCACCAACTCCCCTTGGGTAAATGGGAGGCGATCTAGGTCAAGGAAGATCCTGCTGACTCCGATAAAACTCCAACAAATCTGGATCCAATTGCAGTAGTATCTTTCTGGAGATCCATGCACTATCAGAATTTGGTCGACTAACCCAACGAACGAAGAAGCGTTGAACCTCTCCATCATTAGTAAAACACAGTTTCTTCATCTAAAATAGTATCAATTTTATCTGTGCGTGCTGTGAGAGGTGGTAGTAGGTTAGAAGTGGCCAAATAGTCCGGATTAAGGTCCACAAAAGGAGGTAACAAAAGATCATCTGAGGGAATGAAATAACCTTTATAAGCGACTAGGTCCTCAACATTGAAAGTAGAATAGTAACTAAGATGTGGTGGAATGTCAACAACATAGGCATTTGGACCAACTTGCTTTAAAATTTTAAAAGGACCAGCACTACGAGCATACAATTTGGAGGCGGGTTCATGTAGACGCCGCTCTGGCCTAATGCGGACCATAACGTAATCCCAAAATTTAAACTCAATATGTCGTTTATGTAAATCAGCTTGTAGTTTATATTTTGCATTACTAGTTTCAAGTTGTTTACTGATCTCAATATGCAAATCACGAAAATGTTGTGCCAATGCTTCGATTGACACTGACACTCTAGCCTACGGGGACATAGGGATGAGATCTAACGATTTCCTAGGCTTGTACCCATGAACGGCTTCAAATGGACTCATACCTAATGAACGATTTATGGATCTATTATACACAGTTTGAGCTACAAGAAGGATCAAATCCCAATTTCGAAGATTTTTTCGGACCAAACAACGCAATAGGTTACCAAGACTTCGATTAACTACTTCAGTTTGACCGTCAGTCTGAGGGTGGTAGGCTGTAGAAAATTTCAATTTGGTACCCATCTTGTGCCACAAAGTCCTCCAAAAATGGCTAGTGAAACGAACCTCCCTATCGGACACAATGGTCTTAGGAAGCCCATACAATTTAACAATCTCATTAAAGAACAACATAGCCACCTTAGACGCATTTGAGGTTTTGCTACAGGGGATAAAATCAGCCATTTTCGAAAAACGGTCGACAACTTCAAAAATAGAATCATGTTTCTTTGGGGTGCGTGGAAGGCCTAATACAAAATTCATACTAATATCTTGCCAAGGACAATTGGGGACGGGAAGAGGAGTGTATAGGCCTGTAATCTGCTTCTTCTGTTTACTCAATTAACAAGTGTTACAAGTACTAAAAATCTTAGCCACGTCTTTCTTCAAGTTAGGCCAATAGAATTGACGTTCAACTTCCTCTATGGTCTTATCTCGTCCAAAGTGACCGGCTAACCCTCCCGCATGAATTTCTCACACGATGAAATCTCGCATTGAAGTTCGAGGGATGCACAATTTATTAGCTCGAAAGAGATAACCCTCCTCAAGTCGGAAGCGATCTGTGGTGTGTGATTATCCCTTTTGCAAATCGAGAAAGATATCCTTGAAATTGGGACATGCCTCGTAGTCCTCCTTAAGCCTTTCAAAACCGATGACATTGACACTCATGATCGACAAAAGGGAGACACGACTACTTAAAACATCAGCTGCTTGGTTCTCCACGCCCTTCTTGTGTTTTAAAACAAATGAATAGACCTGTAAATATTCAATCCAACGACTATGCCTAGAACTTAATCTTCTCTGGGAGTTGAGGTAACGGAGGGTCTCGTGGTCCGAATAAAGGACAAATTCCTGGGGCAACACCGGGTGTAGATGAGGGTTATGGTATGGACCGGGTAATGTGGTGTGGGCTGAGTGTTGTGAGTTGGGCTGGCGATTGCTGTGATTTGGGCTGAGAATTGGGTAACGGTTGAGTAATGGGCTAATGTGGATTTGAACTGACTGTGTTTATTAAAGGTGGGCTGACTGAGCGTTGGGCTTGAGTTACGGGTTAATTAGTTGGGAATAAGAAAATTGAGCCCAACTAAGCAGTGTATTGGAATTAGGGTAATGAACAGCAAAATCAATTTGGAATGAGCAGCAAGATGAATATTTTTTTTAATAGGTAATACTGTAGAAAAAAAAAGTCTAAAAGTTTAGAATTCGGGTGAACAGTACCCGTGAACAGTAAACTTTTTTTTTTTTTTTGGAACTAGGAAAGAAAACTGCTATCTTCCAACAAATCTTTTTCTTTTCTGCTGTTCAACAAGTTTTGGGAATTGGGAAAGAAGAAAATTTTGAGTTGTAAGAGAAAAAAATACTCAAGATTTAGTTTTGATACCAAATTTGATGCAGCACCAATATGATGATTAATAGAAAAAAAAAAGAGAGACTCAGAAAGAATAGGGGATTAAGGGAGGAAGAAAAAGAAGAATTCAATAGAAGAAGGAGAGGGATGCGCCATAAGCCACCTAAATAATTATTAATTCATCATCAACTGAAAATTACAATGCAAAATAGGTTTAAATAGTAAAGCAACCCTAAAACGAGCTTGAGTCCGAGCCCATACAAGTCCAAATTTAAATAATAGTCCAAGAAAATAAATAAAACTTAAATAAAATAAGTAAACGTCGTCCGATATCCTCATCACATTTGCTAAGCTTTTGGTCATCTATGCTGCTTTGACAAAAAAAACTGAAGGACCTAGACATGTTTTCTGTTTCAACTGTAGGCAGCCGGTTTTTGTAAGTCACAATAACATTTTGTTTACTCTACTGCCCCTTATAATCTCTCTTTCCTAATAATAATTTGTGACCCGATTCTTATAACCTTGCTTTTCGCCAAACTTTCTCATCCAGTTTTTCACCATCAAACCAGAGCTCTAGTTCCTCTAAAAATCTTTAACCATCATATTAGACCTCAAGTTCTGCACCAAAATGTTAACCATTGGACTTGACCGCAAGTTCTGCGCCAAAACTTTAACCATTTGACTAGACCTTTAGCTCCTCATTGAATTGTTGGAAGGTAGAATGCTTGGCAATGGATTGGAAGTGAAGAGGGAAAAAGGGAAGATAATGAATTTGGCCGTGGGACGAAGTTTTTGATTTAAACCTTTATTATATTAACAATAATATGGATAAAATAGATATAGGGAAGCCTACAGTTAGACTATTTTCTAGCAACAATTAATTGTATCCTTAGATTTATCTTTGTGACACAATGGTTCAAACAAAAACAAGAATTAGCTTGTTACTTTCATGGCTTTTTTGATTCAAAGATATAGATTGAACTTATTTTGTTGTGATTGTAGTTTATGTCAGTAGGTTAACACTATTGGATTTCAGGGACAAGTCATATGGTCATCGAGTTATTAACTCTCTTCATATGTTGTTCATAAAGATGCATCCTTGCCTCAAATTTGGCTGAGTCAAGGAGATCCTCCAAATCTTTCGCTTGAAAGGTACTCTGCTGCTTTTATGTTTTTCTTAATTTTATTGCATTAACCGTAAATTTTCTTTTAGCTTTATTATAAATCTAGAATGTCTAAAACTATTAACTTAGGCCCCATTTGGTACCCATTTTTTTCAAAATGCATTTTTCTATCTTTTCTTTTCAACCACACATTCTTCATTAAAATAATATTACACGCAAATCAAAATTTTTTCCTTATTTCTCAACCATACATTTCCCATCAATTTACTATTTCAAAATGCATTTGTACATAAAAATGACTCCCAAACACCCTCTTAATCTCTCATATTATATATGCTCGACTATTAGAATGCTTCTTAGGCAACTGAAGAGCTTTCATGATACTTTCATTGATGTCGAGGTTACTAGAGAAATAAATTCCATATAACAAAACTGACAAAATTGTTATTCACGAGAGCACTGAAATTCGTCATTCCAACCTATGGTTAATTCTATTGAATTTTCCGTTCAAATGCAAATTTATGTGGGCTTATACTTCTGTCTGGAAATGCACAGTTGCATTTCGATGTATACCCTGTTTTGAGAATTAATTTATTCCTTATCTAAAAAACATGCTTGATGCGTTGAAGCCTTGGCTTTTATCTACATGAATTGATGTGCAAAAAATTTGTTTTAACAATTGCCATGTGATAAAAGTAAGACAAACTCATCTAGTCGAGTTTAGGGGGTTTCATCGACAGTACTTTTGTTTCCTTATTGTAGTAGGTGTCATGGCTTTTGCTGTTGTAGTGTGGGCTTTCTGGGATATTAACTACTCCTTTGAGAGAAGAAAGTTAATGTAACGTATAACCAGTACTTTGTACCTTTATAGTTAACTAAGAACACTCCAAAACTACATGTGAAAGACAAGACTTAAGCTTGTTGTCTAGCTTCTACTACATGGGCTGAGAATATCTCAATGTCCCATTGATAAATTATAGGACAAGCCTGGCCTTTTTCGATGGATCGATGAACTCACAAGTACGTGAGATGCTTCTTCAAGTATGGAGAGATGATTCTGAGATATCGGTCCACACCCTGAGGAGCTTTTAGCGAGCAAGTTCAGCCTCCAAGTATTTGAAGTCAATATGGCTCATATTGGCGATGCTCTATATTACAGGTGTGTCCCTGTTATAATTGCCAACCATTATGATCTTCCTTTTCAGGACATATTAGACTGGTAGAGTTTTCAGTAGTTGTTGCCACATTAGACATCCCTCTTCTGAAGAAAATCCTTAAGGGAATAAGTATTGAAGAACATTTAGTTTACAGAGGAATCTGTTGAAGGTGAGAGGACATTCCAGTTGCACCTTTCACCAGTTGATCATGATGCATTTTACATGGTTATGTTATGTATGATTTATGGCTCCAACGAAGTTCTTTTAAGAGTTTCAACCTAGTGGCATCTTTGGTACATTTTAATGTACAGAGTTATGGCTCTAAAAAGTCTAATGACATGTTTGGAACATTAAACTAGAGGGACGGCCCATTATCTTATTCATTCCTATCCAGATTAATGTACCAAATATGTTCTGAAGTTCGTGTTTGTACCTATAATAGGGCTATTTTATTCATCACTAGTAAATTGTATTTTATTGCTGCTTCAGAAATATCATTGTAGTTCATATAACTGTTAACATGTAGCAGAAATAATTTCTTTTGAAATTGATGTTAAGATCTACTGACCAGATGGATGTTGAACAATGAATTCAAGGGTATTGATACATAATAAAGAATAAATATATTTTTATCCCAGAATGATAAATCAATTTTACAAAGTACAGATTAAGCCCCTATTTGACAATTATTATTTGAAGTCTTTGCTCCACGTACATATTTTTAGTCATACATTCACACAATAAAATATTTCTACTTTTTAACCATATATTTTCCAAAATTTCATTGTTTAAAATTTTTTTTTTGCCAAATGATGGCGATCAAAGAGGGGCTAAAACAATGTGAATAGTTCACAAAATATAACAATATGCATGTAAAAGGATATGCATAAATAGAATACAATTTTGCATGTGTACCCAAGTTTTGGCCCCAAAGTAAAAGAATAGTAATTGTATAGAAAAAAACAATTTGAATAGCATTTTTGTTTTTGTTATGGCGATGCAAGATTGAAATTTAATGGAAATAATGAAATATTCAAGATCGCACTATGAAAACAAGATTAAAGTAAAGTAGAAAAAGAGAAATTAAGTAGAGGAATAATTAATCTTATTAAACCCGACAATATGGGGAAATTACAATTGAACAGCAAAAAATTTCTAAAACGCTGACAGAGGAGCCTTTAATTTATAGGCAACGTCCATAACCCTAATAGAGTCTTCAAAGGTAAGAAATTAGGTTACAATTAAGAAAAATCACGTAAAAGGAAAAAAAATTCGAAGCCCATATTTTATTTCCTTAATTTTGGATTCAATTGATTTTCCAAATCTCATATGTAATTTTGAAGAATCCAAAGCCTAATTTAGAGGTACACCCTTAACAATCTCCATTTTAACTCAAAATTCGAGTGCAACGAATGAAACTCCAAGATTTCAAATCCATCTGCTTTGAAATGAACTGATCAATCTCCTCAACACAGTAACAAAACTCTCCATCACCAAACCATCGTCCTCTGCACGGCGTCCACAAGCGACACCCGAACCCAAACCCAGGTTCCCAAAATTCTACCAAGGAATTACTTTTGACCAAATAGGGTCGAAGCACACCCTATAGCAGAAACCATACCAAGTGCTTGATCAAAGGCCCCTTATCAAAACTGTCACCTTCAACGATCCCTAAGGCATCGCAGACATTTTCAAAACTATAACTGCACTCCATGAGTCCATTGGCACCACAAGAACACAGTGTACCCGCTAAAATTGATGGCAAAACAAAATCATCAACACTCCCATGAGCAAAGTTCTTAATTGACCCAGAGCCAAACACGAGAGGTACTGTATCAAATTGAATATTCACCACGATACTAACTTGTCCAGATGTCTATTAACTGGTTGTGCGCTCCCCTGCAAGATATATAATTGGGATTTCCTCCAGTACAACCGGGACACCCTTTTGAACCTTCAAGACTCCACATCCACTAGAGAATTTATACCCTTTTGCATCCAAGGTACTTAGCGATATTAGATTCTTTGTCAAGTCTGGAATATGGCGAACCTAATCAAGTGTCCTCACTGTCCCATCTTGTAGCCTCAATCTGACCCAATTGATTCCTACAACCCGACAAGATTGGTTGTTTCCCATAACAACTCCATATTACTTTACCATCTCATATGTTTGAAAGAAAGCCCTATTGGGACACATATGATACGAACATGCAGAATCCAAAATCCATTCTCCAGGTTTGGATTCCCCATCAGATACAGCTAATATTACATCTCCATCATCTGAAAAATTTTCAACAATGTTAGTCTCGTTACCCAATTGCTCCGCATGATTTGCATGTAAATCATCTTTACCCAGCAACTTGTCACAATTTTTCTTAATGTGTCATTTCCTCTTGCAGTAATAACAATACACATTGATGTACATCGCCTTCGATCTACCCCTCCGTAGATCACCATGAGTAACTAGAGTATCCCAACCCCTAGATGTAGGATCTCCAACCAACAACTCCATCTTCTCTTTTGAGAACAAGGTATCATATACCTCCTCAATGGTCAGCGTGTCCCGACTTTACAATATAGTATCACGAAACGATGAAAAAGAACTGGATAGCGAACACAACAGGATCAATGTCAGATCCTCTTCATTATATTTTACCTCCAACGTCTCCAAACCTGCAACAATCTCCTTGAACACAACAAGATGGTCCGGCGGTGACCCTCCTTCCGCTATACAATGGGAATACATCTTCTGCTTTAGAATCGGTTTGCTCGTCAGACTCTTATCATACACAACTGCTCCAGCTTGAGCCACAAAGTAGCCATCGTTTTCTCCTTCAAAACATCCTGCAGAATATTGTTGGATAAGTGAAGATGAATCTGCACTAGAGCCTTTCGATCCCACCGTTATTTCTCCTCAATAGATAAATTTGCTGGCATCCTCTCAAAACCCAACAAAGCTTCGTTAAGATCCATCTGCGTCAACATACCTCACATTTACTTGCCACAGTGAAAATCTTGTATTGCGATTCAATATCGAAATTTCATACTTGAACGAATTTATCCTTGAAAAATCTCAACCAAATCACGAAGAACTTGCAACCCGTGCTCTGATACCACTTGTTGATCCCAAAGGCGATGCAAGATTGAGATTTAATGGCAGTAATGAAATATTCAAGATCGCACCACGAAAACAATATTAAAGTAAAGTAGAAAAAGAGAAACTAAGTAGAGGAACGATAAATTTTATTAAATTCGACAATATGGAGAGACTACAGCTGAATAGCAAAAAAGCTTTTATAAAACTGACAGAGGAGCCTTTAATTTATAGGCCATGTCCATAACCTTAATAGAGTCCTAAAATGTAAGAAATTAAATTACAATTAAGGAAAATCATGTAAAAAGAAAAAAAAAATCGGAGCCCAGATTTTATTTCCTTAATTTTGGATTCAATTGATTTTCCAAATCTCATATACAATCTTGAAGAATCCAAAACCTAATTTTGAGGCACGCCCTTAACATTTGTACATTTCACTTTGTGGTGAAGAACTAAGCACCCTTGTCACTCTTCCATTGCTTGAGTAAACCCACTACAATAACTGCAACAAGAATGAGAAGAATGAGGATAGCAAAGCATATTCATTTCCTGGAGTTCTTTTGTAACTCTTTGCCTTCTGAAGGGCAACGTTCCCAGATTGCACATGGTCTACTGCACATGATACCTGAGAAATGGGTGGATTGATTTACGTCGGTGGGTGTTAATGCCGACCATTGAAAGTGATTTATGTTGGCGCTAGTGGTGACAGATGGGCTGAATGATTTTGATTTGGGTTGGTTTGTGCGTGGGTGGCCTCAGGGTGATAAAGAAGAAAATCATTTTTTGTTTTTTTTGTTTTTAGTTCTAAAATTTAATTATTTTAATAGTTTAACGTAGTAACTAGTAAATCCATTCCGCTTTTAAAAATGTGGTCAAATTGATTTTTTTGGGTTGATTAACGGAGAAATTAATGGAAAATGGATGAAAGGACTATTTGCACAATCAAAAGTGTAATTAAATATGAAAATATCAAAAAATGAAAAATAATGACGTTCTATATAATAATATTAAAATGTAAAGACGTGTTAATTATCCTACTTATAATACATACCATCAGTTTGTACACTAACAATTGTATCACTGAATGTGGAGCGAGTAGGGACAGCCAAAGAAACAGCTGAAATCTCAACTATTTTTTTCCTTAGCGAGGAAGTAAGTATTTAAACCATCACACCAAACAAATGGAAAGTCACATCTATGAGTTTTGACAGATTGGTGGTGAAAGTTGCAACTTGCAAGGTGTCATGTATTAACTATTCTCCTGTCCCGATTTTCTATAATTAGCCCAATTCGGAATACGTCGATGATCAGTATTCTATTCCATTTTCTAAGTAAATCCAGAACCACGGGATTGTTACTCATCTGGGCAAAAGCTTCTTGAAGCTTAGGTGCATATATACAGAGGTCTTACTCTAGTTCTTTATTTATTTCAGGTAATTTCCTACTGGGTTTTGTTAAAAATAATCGAATTTTGATATTTGATTAGCTCTTTTTTTCCCATGTTATCACCGAGATTAGTGGCTTGTGATCTTGTTCTTACCAGAATATTTTAAAGATTATATGCTTTGATGTTCAATCTTTCTTCTTTTTAAGAAATGGGACGATCTGTTTGTGCTGAAAATTGTTCGGGTTTATTGATTGGCTTGGAAATTTTTCAGATAATGTTTAGGGAAGTATGAAAATAGGGTTGTGTTGATGTGTTGACTGATTCAAGATAAATGATTACAGTGGGAATTTCCAAAATTGGAAATCTATTGAATTTTAAGAACTCAAAAGGTGTAGATTTGATTTCTTTTATGGTTACTTATATAGGTTAATTAGATTGAAATAATTATTGCAGTTCTAGAAATTGTTCATCTGTTATGACTATCAGCAGTTTATTTCTCAAAACTTCCGATGCAGTTTCGTTTGTTAGATTTTACAGACGATTTCCTGAATTCGGCTTGCACAACAATTGTGGGAGCATGTTCTTGAAAATGTTATTAACCTAAAAAAGTTTATTTTTGACAAATCCTCTAAAGGAAACCCCATATGGGCAATGGTCTTGTTGATAAATGTGGAAAAATCGCACGAAAGGCTTACGAAGTGATGATATTGTAGGAAAAGAGAGTAATTTTTGTTTTACGAATACTTTGATTTTTAGTTGTCCAATTCATCATGTATTGCTCTTTTGATTTGTTGTTTCTGTAAATTATGAGTTGCAATTCTTGGTAATTCCAAATCCACTTGGCATATTCCATGACAATTTGAAAATTTTGTCTCTGTAGTAAAAGATGACTTTCTGTCGCTTGAATTTCTCAACTTGGATTCATTATTTACAATATGATCACATGGTGACACTGATAATTCTCCTTATGCATCTACTGCTTGTATTGTTACTTCTTCATTCATTTCTAAGATATGTTAGTATCATGAACAACTTACATATAATTGATCTTTTCTGAACCGAGAATCAACAGGTTACTGGATCAGTTTTCTTCTGAGTAGTATTTTATTTTTTCAATTTTTTAAATTATGTCAAGGTTGGTTAAATGATTCTATGTACGCCCTACGCTTAATCTAACATTTTAGAATCTCTAATTATAAAAGAACCTGTTTGTTTGATTTTGCTCTTCTATTGAGAACAGTCCGACTTCTAAATTTTGCACATTTCAGTCGAGTTCTTGCTATACATTTACCGAACCGGATTATGCCTGCTCCTACATTGTGATCAACTTTGTATTATACAATCTGGTTCCGATTTTCAGATGTTACATCTCTGGCTTTTTATCAGGTTGCTTCGAAGGAAAATCTGGTGATGGAAGACAAATCTGATAAAGTCCTTAAAAACGAAGAGAAGGTGGAGAAGGAAAAGCTTCATCTCGAAGTTGTGAATGATATTAAGAAGCCTGATGAAGTAGAAGAACAGGCGAAGGTGGAACTAGAACTAAATACCAAGTCAGTAGAGATGGAAAAGCCAATTCACAAGAAAGACAAAGAGAAACACGAGGATGATGAAAAGAAATCGAAGAGTAAAGAGAAAGATGGAGATTCCAACAACAAAGAGCATAAAATAAAGGAAGAAAAGGAGGGAAAGAAGAAGAAGAAGAAACAGGAGACGTGTGAGGATTGTAGCGATGAAGAGAAGTCCAAAGAACATAGGAAGAAAGAGAAGAAAAATGACAAAGATAAGGAAAAAGAAAAGAAGAAAAATAAGGACAAATGCAAGGGAGATAAAAAGGACAAAATTGTTGAAGAGAAGGAGAGTGGCGTAGAAGAGAAAGAACTGAAGCATGGAGAGAAAGGTGTCAGTGTCAAGGAAAAGGATAAGCGTAATGCTGAAAGCGAAGAGGTGCATGATGATAAAGAAGAGAAGAAAAATGAGAATCACAAGGAGGAAAAAGATGATGCTAAGAAGAAAGACAATAAAGAGAAGAAATCCAAAGATGCAGATGAGTTTGAAGGAGAATTCAACGAGGATGGAGAGAAGGATGAGGGAAAAGAAAGTGAAGGGAAGGTAAAGAAGAAAGATAAGGAGAAGAAAGACAAGGAGGACAAATTGATGGGAGGAAAAGGAAGAAGGGATTTAGAGGAAAAATCGAATGAGGAATCCAAGGGAGAGAAGTGTGAAGGCAAGGCAGTTAAAGAAGAAAAAGAAAAGAAAAAAGGTAAGGAAAAGAAATGCAAGGACAAGAAAGACAAGAAGGATAAAGAAAAGACAGTTTCATATGAGGAGTCACAAGGAGAATCCAGCAAGGAAACTGGAGATGAAAAAGAGGGGAAGAAGAAACACAAGGACAAGAAAGAGAAGAAACACGAGAACAAGGATGAGAAAGATGAAGATGCGGTTAAAACTAAAGCCACGTCTAGGGAGATTAAAATAGATGGAAATGGGGAAACATCAGATGTTGAAGCTGCGGATAAAAACAAAGAAAAGGGAGAGAAGTGCAAGAAAGAAAAAGACAAGGAAATGAAGGACGAAAAGAAACATAAGCTCGAAGAGAAGAACAATGCCAAAGATCTCAACAAGTTGAAGAAGAAGTTAGAGAAGATCAATGCTAAAATGGAAGCTCTTCTGGAAAAAAAAGCTGACATCTTGAGGCTGATAAAGGAAGCTGAGGATTAGAACCATGTTCATACTAATATGACCAAAGATTCAGAGGATAATGCTCAAGACGTGGCAGCTGCTGCAGCTGAGGTAGCTTAGTACTCACTGATAATGTATATAAATCGTTTAAAAACTGTCTGGCTGTTTTATACGTTGTATATCTAATGCTACAATAAAGTACTCTCTCTCGCATTTCATTCGTGTATTGCTATTGGCATGCTACTTACAAAAACGGAGGGAAAATGTTTGCATCTTTCTCTTGCTTCTGGGTTGGCTCTTGATGAGACTAGAATTAGGTTGCGTGTGTTGTGATATGTTAAGCCCCTGTCTCAAGACCATTATTTGGAAAATACAATATTTTGAATAGTGATTTTTAGGAGAACGTGAGGTTAAAAAATAAGAAAAAGTTTTGAGTTCACATATAGAATATTTTATTGTTTGAATGTGTGATTGAAAATGGGTGCGAAGAAAAAAAAAGTTTTCAAATAATGTGTTGTCAACCAGAGGCTAAATTATCTTGTCTAAAACTTAAAACTATCTCAAGATAAACAAATTCAGATAAAACTTAAATATTTCTTCATTCTTTTACTTCATTTATATATTTTCTAACTAAAACACAAATCATGGGACACTATTATCCCAAATGTGAAAGAATAGATAAGCTGATAGATCATTATCCTCCAATATGGAATTTCTGGTTTCTGTGGTTAGTCCATATCCAAAAGTGAATAATGGGTCATAATGTAAATCTCCAGCATTAATTGGAAGCATGCCTGTAAAACAGTGGTTCCCGAATAAAACATCAGCGACACCTTGGCCTTCAGTTCCCGGGAGCCAAGCATCTACTAGGGCATCAATTGGTTGAATCGCTACTGGACGACCAGTGATAAGAGCACATTCCAGAGAACCACATGTTAGATTAATTCTAAAATATGGCTTCCCATTTGATTGCAAATTTTACGGCATAGATGTATGGCTCATAATGATATCATGATTAAGCCCAATATGTTAAGTGATCACTTAGACCGTTTTACACCTTACGGGTTATATCTTATATAGGGCATGTTCGGTAATGATTATAAGAATTGATTTTTTGACCGTTAGAGAGAAAAGTGGATCCTACCCGTGAGTAGTGAAGTGAAAAATGTTGGAAGAATTTTGTGAATAGAGACGCCAAAAATAAGTATAAAGATAGGGACAAAGCCGAGGCAAGAGTTGAACTCTTTGTCCTTAAGTCGAATTTGCCCCGCAACGGTGCCTACGGATTTCGGCAATCGACTCTCAAGATACAACGGCTACACTTGTGTTTGTAGCACTCCAAAACACAAGTACAACGAACCAAATTTAGGCTTATGTACTCCAAGGATGAAATGAAAGAAAATCAAAATAAATGAATGATTTTGATTTTGGATGGAAGAGAGGATGAGAGACGTTTTGCATATCAAACTGTGAGGAATAGGACACCCAAAGGGTCCTATTTATAGACCATGAAAGGGTGTGGACGAAATGGTTGGGGCCAAACCATGCACCCTTTCCAAACAATGCACCACCTTTATGAAAAGGTGTCTATTCACTGATTTTCGTCCTTTTTCGTAATTTCTCATTCATCCGATATTGATTTTCGAAATGCCAAATATACCCTTCAATACATGCAGAGAAATCAAAATTCTCTTTCGGGGGCGTTGCCCCCGACCCCCCACGAGGGGCGCTGCCCCCTCGACCCTCGCGACCTGACCGGGCAGGTCGATCCCCGTTTGTGCGCCCCGAAGCGGCGAAGTGGCAAACAATTTTGCTTAAACGGATTGAGTCGAGCTTTTGAGTATTTGGTCGAAGTCGATACGAAGTCACTTTAATCGATTTTCAGTTCTCGATTTATTTAACCAATATCCAACAAAAAAAATAACAACTGGAATATTAAAATAACGATTAAAAATTGATTTTTTTGAGTGAAAAATTGCTACCATACGTGAACATAATGTGATAATTTAAGTATGTGGGAAAGAAATATGTAAACCGTAATTAGGTCGGAGTCGTTAATGGGACGATTCAATAAATTTTTATATAAAAGCTGGGTCCCCTCTTTGTTCCATATCGTTTTATTGGCTTGTCCCATTGACGGTTAATATTTTTGAATAATAAGGAAAGGAAGATCCAGCTACTAGTATTCATATCCACAATATCTTATGCAAGTATGGATCTTAAACTATTAATTTAGAATTATGATATTTGTTTCTTCGAATGATTTTTGTTTAATATCAGAACTCCATACTAAGTTCAGAATCATTCATAAAACAATAATCATTGAAGAAGTTATTATTCATAGAGAAGTTGGAGTTTTTGGTATAAATTATTGCGACCCCTTCAATAAGATTATGAGCATTGCCTCTAGGTCTATTTTACCCCCGATCCATCACCTGCAATCACATCCCCAATATTATCTCATTCTCTCATAAACGTTCATTTTTTTTCCCTTTCTCGTGTTAATCTCTTCTTACACGGCTAGGCACCCTCTCTAACGTTTCACCAGATCCATCTCTCGGGCATCTTCCGGATGTTATTTGTTTGCATAGCTGTCATTGCCTGTACATGGGATTGAATATCATGTATAATTTCATATGAAAATCAAATGCATATAATATTAACTAGTGGCCAACGCCAATGGACATGATTTTTACATCATACTGTAAAAATAGTTAATTACTTGAGGCGGTGGAATGATGCTTCACGTGTATACTGTTATTGTGAAAAGAAAAACACTTATTGCCCTTTTCTTTTCTTTTCTCTTTTATTTTTGGATGGGGGGGTGGGGTGGGGTGGGGTGGGGTCTGCAAAACCTGTTGAATGGAGCCGTGAGCCTCGGTTGTAAATAATGAAAATATGGGCCCTGCATGCAATTAAAAAAGAGGAAATTACAAAAAATCAGGTGTTTAAAAACCACAATTCTAAAATCAGGTACAAAGTTTAATAATTCATAAATCAAGTTTGTATCAAAAATTAAAATCCCCCTTTCCATCCCCTCACTCTCCATCTCATTTTGTTTCTCACGTCTCTCGTAACTGTACTCTCTCACCATCTCATGTCTCTATCATTGGAGACCATCGTATGCCTTCTCTCTATCGGCGACGTGAAACTGAGCGCCGCTTGCCTCGTCTTGTAACGGTGCTCATGATGGTGGTGGCTGGACGCGGTGATACTCATGTTGGTGAGGTGACCGGTAGGGGTGTCTGTGACCAATTATTTGGGCGTCTGTGACCAACTATTTGGTTGCTTTGTGACACAAAATTAGGTGTATGTGACTAAAAAATAATTGTGACCGATAAACTGTGATCTATGTGACGCATAGATAAAATGTGACCTGTAATTTGAATCATCTGTGACCTCGAAATATTTGATTTGTGACCACAAAATAATTCGTGACCAATTAATTTGACGATATGTAACCAGTAAATAAATATGTGACCTATTTGTGACCATTAATCGTGTAACTGTGATTTTATTATTTTTATTTAATAAATATTTTTAATTAATTAAATTAAAACCTGATTTTTGAATTTTCAAACAATTTACCTCATTTTTGAATTAGGGTAAACATAAAATCTGAGATGTGAATTTTCCCCTTAAAAAAATGGCCAATTTTCAATCTTAAAAGAAATGACTTATTCTATAATTTTTTTTTTAATTTTTAAATTGTAAGGTTCTTTTATAATTTTAAATCTAGAGCCAAAATGTGATTTTCGAAAGGAGGTATTAAATTTGAATTTTAAAAGGGTTTTAAAATTATAATTTAAATGGATTTGACCTACGTTTTTATTTTGACCCGTTTAAAATTAAAAATTTGAAATTGACGACTTTTATATTTTTATTAAAATGGTGCTAGTGGTACACAGGGGTGTACCTAAGCGTGTACACCCCCCTCACATGGAGTGTGGGATCCACTCGAATAAAAAACATTTATTCGAGTGGACCCCACACCCCATGTGAGGGGGATGTACACCCTTAGGTACATTCTATTATGTACCACTAGCATTTTTCAATGTTTATACATTTAAATGTTGTTATTATTTGCCCATTTAAATTTCACCTTTCATATACTGTAATTTAGTTGCCAGTTTTGTCTCACAATCATATATAAATTTTGCCTTTCATAAGTTGATGTTATGATTTGTTGCATATTTATTATTTTGTGATTGAATTTGTCATGGGCTTTAAGAATTTCGACATCTTGGCTCTAACTTAAGCTATCGTCGTTTGATTTTGAATACGATGGTTCCCCTACCACTACAATGGCATAGGAGAACTTGTTCGACGTTACATACTCAGCAGTAGGATTTTCGCTGAACACAACTTCCGTTTTATGGTTGACGGTACTCTATATGGCTGTAAGGATTGTTGGAGGAGGTGCAGTTTCTTGAAAATCGAAGAAACAAACATGTATAACACATTCGACTATGGAATACAAATTTGAAGCATTATCAGAAATCGGGAAAAAAACTGGTGGCTTAAGGATCTACTCTATGATATATCTTTAGAACCGAATAATATATCTTCAATACTTATCATGTATGATAGTCAAGCCACATTAGCAAAATCATATAACGAGGTATACAATGAAAAGTCTAGATATATGAGTCTTAGACATGATCACATAAAAAAATAAATCATAGATGGAATAATTTCTCTAAATTATATAAAGTCAATTGAGGACTTAGCATATTATTTAACTAAACCTCTAAATAGAGATTTTATAGCATCTACTTCGAGTAGAATATGGTTAAACTCTTGAAATAAAAGGTCCACCAATGATAGCAAACCTACCTGTTATTACTTAACAAGTAATCCACGAGTTCAAAGGATAACAACAAGTCATTTGATGTGTAGATAGTTTCAACATTATAAAAATCCGTAATAATTGTATCCTAATTAAATAGTCCTGGTTGTTATTGAAACGAGGGTTGAGCTTCAAGCTCTTAATGAAGTTCGGTAATAAGTATAAGTATCTCTAAAGGTAACAAAAATACTGGAAGAACTTCATCTAAATGAACTTTGAGGTGGTGTTACCTCAATAGAGAGTTAGAGTTTCTCTCTTAAAATCTTTTATGAAAAAATGATAAGTGCAAAGCCATATTATCGCTAAACGAGTTTGAGTAACTTGAGAACGTGTGATACTTGTGTATGTGTTCTTACAGGTATTGTTACATGGAATAATTGGTTCAAAGCTTGACACTACCTTTAATTCCGATTTTACTTTATTTGAATTACAATTGAAAAATATTTAATCGTAATGCATGAGTATTGTATATTTTTAATATGAGATTTTATTAAATTTTGAACAAGTGGTGGATTGTTATATATTGTTATTCGAAATCAATGATAACCAATATGGAACAAGTATGGAATGAAAAACAAATTGGGAGGCTAAATCTTGACTTATGCGACCATATTAGGGGTGTCAAAATGGCTTGGTAGCTTAGACAACTCGTAGCCCGGCCCGAAAAAAGCCAGAGCCGACTTGAAGAAATCGAGCCCCATTTGGGGGCATTGGCCCGAGCTGAAAAATAAAAAATGCAACTTGAAAATTTGAAATGAAAAAAAAAGTAATTTAAAAAATATTCAAGCTGCCTGTCGAAGGGCAGCTTTATAGCTGCCAAACAAGTTGCTATTTGGCAACTTATAGCTACCTTTTAACGTCCTTTTACAGCAGCTATAGCTGCCTTTATTGTTATTTGTGTGTTAAAAATTTGAAATTCAAATTTGAGAATATCGGATTTTTTTGTTATGGAGATTGAAGTAAAATTTTGAGTTTTATATTAATCTGCTTCAATTAATTTTAACTTCAATAGAGAAAGGAAGAGAGTTGTAAATTGTAATTTTTGTTTAATTTATAATTCATATAAATTGATTGATTTTTAAATTCTTTCAAAAATGTTAGATTTATCACCAATTTAATAAAAAAAAAATCGAGCCGGCCCAGCTCGAGCTCGGCTTAGCTCGTTAAAGCTCTAGCCAAGCCTCTTCTTTTTTGCCAAGCTTTTGCTCGACTCGGCTCGGGCTCGAAAAAAGCCCGTTGCATTTTACTCGAGCTGAGCCTGAGCCTTGAGTTTCGGCTCACGAGCCGACTCAACTCAACTCGTTGACATCCCTAGACCGTATAGTCCAAAAGGGCTGCGATCGCATAGGTATTTGCAGGATCTTTAGTTGATCTATGCGGTCGCACTTTGTATTGCTTTGTTTGATGGCTATATATATTTGGTTGATGATCAAGAAAATACATTTACAAACATATAGAAACATATATAGTTCGCTAGCTGTTCGCCCTATCACCGCTCTAACGAGAGGAAGCAAAATGATCGTCGCTCACTCACCGCTCGATGTTCGCTCGAGCGACGGTATTATATGGAAAATCATATTTTCGATTTCTGGAAAGTTTGACAAGGCCTAGGACTCCTCACTTGCCCCCAACTATAAATACAAAGGTTGTGAACATGAAAGAGAGATGGTCATATTGTGCTTTACATAGATATCATATTCAATATTCTCTCCAGTGATCCAAGGTAGAACTGAACAAAGAATTCATCCATAAACATCTTGTGATACGGGCAATCCACTGTTGGGGAAAACATCACTATTTGTGAAGACAAAATACCTGGACTTCTTCATCTGTTGAAAAAGGGACTCTTTCATTGAGAGATTGAGAGAGGTGGACGAAAAGTGCAGAAACTGGACAATAACAGGAGCTTCTTGGAATTTCATTTGGTGATACAATTAGCTAGAGACTAGGAGGTTGTATTGGATAGCAGATTGAGTTGCAGGAGGTAGATCGGGAAGCTAGCAGGAGACTAGCAGTATCTACGACAGTTGATCGTGAGACTGGAACAGCGAGTCTAACTTGGTACGGAGTTTGACATAACTTGTAATGGCTGGATTGGTATAGTGGAAACTATTGGCTTGGTCCCATAGTTTTACCCACGTTGGGATTTCTCCGTCATAATATTGTGAGTTGGTGTTGTTACTTTTTTATTTACTTTGCGCAAACCAACAATTAAACATAGGCTTAATTGGACGTGTATGTTTAATCACCTAGACAATAATTAATTTGTAACCTGTTACAATTAATTGTATTAATTTAGCACGTAAGGTCAAACGGTAAATTAGAACGTAAACTTGGTAACGCTAAAATTTAAATTTGACATAGTAAAGCATTCCCGTGAATTTCCAAGTGATTGTAGAACGTTCCCTGAACTTTCAAGTGGTATTAGAGCATAAGTACGAATCCTGACCTTACATTAGTCTAGATGAGTATGTCGTTGAATGTGCCACCCCACTTTAATGGGAATAATTATGCGTATTGGAAGGTGAGAATGAGGGCGTTTTTGAAATCCTTAGATGAGCGTGTTTGGCAGATTGTGGTAAATGGTTGGTCAGCCCCTGGTACCAAAATAGATGGTGTAGTCACTCCCACCCCTGTCGAGAACTAGTCTAAAGCTCAATTGGATAGCTGTAATTTAAATAGCAAAGCCCTCCATGCCCTATTTATGGCAGTTTCCCCCGAGGAGTTTATGAGAGTGTCCATGCATGAGGTAGCAAAGGAAGTTTGGGATATTTTAGAAACCACACATGAGGGAACTCGGGTAATTAAGAGTTCTAAACTGCAGATGTTGGCCACTAGGTTTGAAGAGATAAGAATGAGAGACGATGAGATGTTTGATATCTTTTATGCGAGTTTAAATGACATAATAAATTCGTCATTCAACTTAGGTGAGAAAATCCCTGATCCTAAGATAGTGAGAAAGATTCCTAGATCCTTACCTGAGCGTTTTAGGCCTAAAGTCACGGCAATTGAGGAGAATAAGGACATAGACACTATTAAGGTAGATGAATTAGTTGGATCCCTCTAGACCTATGAATTGACCTTAGACAATCCAGCTAAGGAAAAATTCATAGCCTTAAAAATCGCTAGGAATATCCGGATGGAATCTTCTGATTCTGATTCATCCAATGATAAGGAGATGGCCTACCTAACTAAAAAGTTCCAAAAAATGTTTAGGAATAAGAAGAAGCCTCAAGAGAGATAAAGAGGTGGCCCGAGTGAATCTAGGAAGAAATCTAAATTCGTGAGATGCCATAATTGTTGCGGTTTCGATCTTGTGAGAAATGAGTGCCATAGTGCTAAGAGATTTGAAGAGAAAACTATGAATACTACTCTCACTGATGATGAGGCTAGCTTGAAAAATCAGAGTGAGCAATCCATCCGTGAGGAGAGTAGAAAATTTATGGCCTTCGTTGCTAGGGGTAAAAGTGGATCTGATCAGGGGAGTGAAAGGACAGAGGATTTAGATAGTAATGAAGATTCTGGTGATGAGAGTGGAAGTGTGGAAGATCTAGAAACACCCTATGATAGGATGCATGAGGAAAACTTCAAGATCTTAGTCACTAACCAGGCAATGAGCAAGAAGGTGAAAGAGCTTAAGCTAAAGAAGGAATAGTTAGAGGCCCGTGTTAGTGATCTCACCAGTAAGAATGAGATGTCCTCTAGGAGAGTAAGTGAGCTGACCATTGTGAATGAGACCTTAGCTATTTTGGTTAAACACCTTGAGAGTGAGCCAGAGTTGTTTAGGTCTCAGTTACCTGCCTTTTCTAGCAGTTCTAAAAGGCTAGATAATATTCTAGGAATAGGCAAGCCGGCTAGTGATAAGGGAGGTCTAGGTTTTGATCTGAATGTTGCTAGTACATCACAGACCACCTTTGTTCGTGCTACTGACCAGCCAAACATTGTGACTAACCCCATACCTAATGTTGTGGCAACTTTAGGACATAAGTCTACCAGACGTCGTAGGACCCGTTAACCTAGGAATAGAAATCAGCGTAAGCATATCACAGGTCCTAGGTTTATCCCTACATGTTTTCACTGTGGAGAGTTAGGTCACATCTGCCCTAAGTGTCATCACTACCTGAACAATAGGAAAGACTTGAGCTTGAAAAAGAACAAAAATCAGGTGTCTGTTGGTCAGATTGGATTCCTTACTGATCAAGTGAATCTTTTGACTCAATTGGTGACACAGCTGTCTGGAAATAATCCTCACTCTAGATAGGTTTGGGTGAAGAAAAATGATTTCCCAAATTTGGTTAGAGATCGTGGCATTCTTAATGGAAAGAGCACTTATATACCTACTTGATTAGGTATTTTTGATGCATGCTTGGCTCTTAATTGACATATAGAGGTTGCATACATCACATGTATATTGTTTGTTTTTGTTTTGTTGTTTTTCATGCATATGCATTTTCACCTACGAGTTTGGGCGCATACATGTTTATTTTTGTCTTTGTGTGCTTGACTTTATTTTATTTTGCGTGTGGAGCATGCATTTTAGGAAAGATGAAAAACACAAAAAAAAATTGAAAATTTGAAAAAGACAAAAATACTTGGTTATGAAAATTTATATAGCGTGACACGTGACTTAGAGCTTGCATGTTGTATCATGTAGGAGCTGAAATTGATAAGTTGTAGAATAATTTTCATTGCTTGTTTAAGTCTAGTTGGATTAATATATATAAGTGTCTTCATGTACCATCTGCACTGCACACACTATGAATTTGTTAGTGGGATGCTACCGCGTGTGTGAAATTTGGATGACTGTCACATGTTGATGGGGTGACTGTGAACATGAATTGACCAACTTCTGTAGACCTTAACCCAAAAATTTTTCCCAATTTTAAATGCTCATGTCTTAATATTCTTCGTCGGGGCCTATTTGACTCGAGCAATTAAGCTTGCTGGATCTCTTAAAACTTGGTGTCTATGGTCAATTGACTTGGGTTAACCGGCTTAAAGCCCGCTATAGGGGTCATCTTAGTCGCCTAGTGGAGAAGAACCTACACTTAAGATGAAAAATTAATGAGTTGGAGAAATGAGAAAAATATGAAAATTATGATAAGTTAAAATACTTTGAAAAATTGAAAAACAAATAAGCTCATAGTAAGGGGGAGATAAGTAAAAATAATAAGTATAGGTCCTACTACGTGTTACATGGTTTGACTCTCATTAATAGGAGAACATACTTATTAGCAGTGATTGGCATGTCCATTCTCACAAAATTAAGGTTTGGAGTCCTACTTGAATTGGATCAATGACACTTTACATACATGAGTCACTTATATTATTACTCAATTCTGGATTGAACTAAGTATGTGGGGAGTTATACTACTTGTCAATTTTTCTTTTGCATGTTATCAATTGCATTTTTGATTATTATGTGTTATTATTCGACTTGGCCTTAATGTATATCCCTTCAGCATTTGTGACAAAAATGGGGAGAAAAATGTGTAACTGAGGGAGAGAAAAATAATAATAATTGAGCATACACATAGGAAAGTGACTGTATATGCATGAACATGACGTCATTGATTGTTATCACTTGCATTTCATTGCTATGTCTAGGGGTCGTTGGGAAGAGACAAAGATACATTTACCTATTGCATAAAAACATGAAAGCTTGTAGTAAGGGGGAGCATTGCATTGCATTCCATATCACATCCATCTGTTTGAGTTTTGATATTTAGTGGTGTTGGTGTCTTGATTGGTGTTTTGATTGGCATCAATATCACGTCTCAAATTATTGTGTTGATTTATGATTAAGAGCTTTAATTAATTTTTATATTTCCTGTATCACATGCTTTTACACTGGGTATATGAGTTTTTGGATTTCAGGAAATAGGTACACGAAGGAATGTAAGACTCAGTGATTGGTTTTACTGGATAGTTTAGTTTTTGGTTGTCAAGTACTGACTTATTTTTTATTGTTTTGACTTCATTTGTAGAGTTTTGTTACAGAATGTCAAAGGGGGAGTTTGTTAGGTCTAAAGGTGTAATTGGCGATTCTGTGGATAAAATGACTAAATTGTAAATTTGTAAAAGTCAGGGACTCAATTGTACAATGTTATAAAAGTTAGGGACTTAGGGTGCAATTTAGCAAAGCTAGATGGTAGGGACTAGGGTTTGAGTGTTTGGTTCAAATCAAGGTCGCGACGCCGAAAGTTCGCTAACTGTTCGCCCTGCCATCGATCGAGGGAGAGGAAGTAGAATGGTCGTCGCTCGCTCGCCGCTCGATGTTCGCTCGAGCGAAGTGGCGTCGCTCGTTGTTCGCTCGAGCAATAGTGTTATATGAAAAATCGTATTTTCAATTTTTGGAAAGTTTGACACGGCCTAGGACTCCTAATTGCCCCCAACTATAAATACAAAGGTCGTGAACGTGAAAGAGAGATGACCATATTGTACTTTACATAGATATCATCTTCAATATTCTCTCAAGTGATCCAAGGCAGAACTGAACAAGGAATTCATCCATAAATACTTTGTGATCCGAGCAATCCACTGTTGGGAAAACATCACTATTTGTGAAGACAAAACATCTGGACTTCTTCATCTGTTGAGGAAGGAACCCTCTCATTGGGAGATTGAGAGAGGTGAACGAAAAGCGCAGAAACTAGGACAAGAACAGGAGGTTCTTGAAATTTCACTTGGTGATACAATCAGCTAGAGATCAGGAGACTGTATTGGACAGTAGATTGGGCTGCAGGAGGTAGATCGGGAAGCTAGCAGGAGACTAGCAGTATCTACGACAGTAGATCGTGAGACTGGAACAGCGGGTCTGAGTTGGTACGGAGTTTGGCATAACTTGTACTGGCTGGATTGGTGTAGTGAAAACTACTGAGTTGGTCCCGGAGTTTTACCCACGTTAGGGTTTTTCCGTCTTCATATTGTGAGTTGGTATTGTTACTGTTTTATTTACTTTACGCAAACCGACAATTCAACATAGGTTTAATTGGACGTGTATGTTTAATCACCTAGACAACAATTAATTTGTAACTTGTTACAATTAATTGTATTAATTCCGCACATAAGGTCAAACGGTAAATTGGAACGTAAATTTGGTAACGCTAAAATTTGAATTTGACATAATAAAGTATTCCAGTGAATTTTCAAGTGGTTGTAGAACGTTCCCTTAACTTTCATATTCCTTTCAAGGTTTGATTAATCCTACAAACCACTTGCCGATAATACCTTTAAGCAATAAATTTAATCCGAGAGGGGGCAAATATGGTTTGAAGACAACGATTACGTGTTCGAGCCTTTATCTTCATATTTTGTTCCTGGTTTTATTTTTTGTTTCATCTTCATATTTTAATCAATGATCCTAACTTTGATATGAGATGTAGAATCAAGCTTCAATATTCTCTCTTAAAAAATTAAACCTTGTCCAGTAAAGGTAAGCTAAACCTTCTATAACTTAAAAAATTAAACCTTGTGCAGTAAAGGTAAGCTAAACCTTCTATAACATGCACGTCACTAGTATTCGAGTGGCACAACCAATGTACTTAAGAGAAGCATTGTTGCATTCAACAAAAGAGCGAGTGGATATTCTATTCCTATCCCCAGTCATAAAATAGCATGGCTCACACCCTTCTTTAGAAGCACTACAATATCAGAGATTATAAGTTTATCTGGAGTTAGCTTATCGGGCTACCTCAGACCCAAGGAAAACTCGGTGGGCATCACATTCGACCTTATCAATTTTTAACCTCATCTCCTCAGCTAGCAAAAGCAAGCCCTTTCCGAAGCGCCGAAGCTTCAGCATTTTTGGGAAAGTTGTAACTAATGATGCCAAGGGAACACGAGCGAGTAACAAAGCCTCGACTGTCTCGGATAACAACTCGAGCCCCAATAACGCCTCAATCACTCCATATTACAGCATCCGAAGTCAGCCTCAAGGAACCACCTGTTGCTGCCGCCATCCTCTATACCCAACTCAGCTCTAATTTTACTGCACTCTCTCGTAAAGACATTCAAATTTAGTTATTCAATCAGAGACTGGCTGGACCAGTACTATGTTTATACTTCATAGTAAAGACAGAAACAAACATAATAAGAAACAAATATTTCATTAATTTTTTCACCAAATTACAAATCGAATCAAAATCCGTGTGTTGGGACATAATCATCCCAACAAAGGTGAAACAATGAATTAACTATGGATTTAATATTCCTTTGTGGGTTCTGTGGTTAATCCATATCCAAATGGGAACAACGGATCATAATGCTGATCTCCAACATTCATTGGAAGCTGATCAACAGTCTTGAACCACGTACGTGAAAGCTTGCCCGAGAAGCCATAGTCACCAAACAAAACATCAGCAACACCTTGGCCTTCAGTTCCCGGGAGCCAAGCAGCAACAAGGGCATCAATTTGATCAAGATATGGTTGAATCACTACTGGACGGCCAGTGATGAGAACAACAACACATTTCACAGAACCGCAGACATTTGTTATGATACTCGATCCCGGGTCAGGAAGCGTCAAGTTTAAGCTATCGCCGTTTGTTTCTGAATATGGTGGTTCCCCCACCACTACAATGGCGTAAGAGAAGTTGTTCGACTTTACATAGCCAGCATCTGGATTTTCAGTGAACACAACTTCCGTTTTAGGGTCAACAGTATTCTTTATGGCCGTAAGAATCGTGGTACCTGATCATATCAAAGACATTAGGATGCTGAGATTGATGCAGTTATGAAAATCATTTTAAGTATAGGAGTTCTGAAATATTTATTCTGAAACTAGATTTAATGGATTTACCAACTGTAATGTTGCCGGTTTGTCCCTGCCATTGAATTGTCCACCCGCCACACTGATTACCAATATTGTCTACGTGGGTTCCCGCCACTAGTATTTTTGGTGACTTCTTTGAAAGTGGTATCAACGCCTTGTCCGAGGATCCACCATTTTTAAGCAGTACAAGAGTTCTTCTTACTGCTTCCCTTGCTAGTTCTCTATGCTCCTGTTAAAAATTACACCAGCATATCAACTAAAACTTTTCCATTACACACGGGTTTCGCAGTGTCGAGTTGACGAAATTTTTTTAACTGACCTGACTTCCTAGGTATTTAGTCATGCTATAATCAGCCAAAGGATTTTCAAATAGTCCCATCATGAATTTCACCCTTAAAATCCTCTTCACTGCATCGTCAATTCGGCTCATTGGTATGAAGTTATTTTTCACCAAGAAGGTTAGACCATCAATAAATTCCGTGTAATTGTATGGAATCATGAGCTGCAATTTAAAGTACCAATGTGAATCCATCAGTCTAGTGGACATGCGCAATGCCATTCAAGTTATATTTATTACATATAAAAGCAGATATATAATGTACAAACCATGTCAATGCCTGCATCAACTCCTTCTAGAATCGAATATGTGTAGTTTGCATGAGGTGGAGAAGTAATTCGGTCAAGACCTTGCCAGTCAGAAATGACAAAACCCTGTGACACATCAAAAACTAATCTTAGTTGCCCTGTTCGTCAATGACTTCCTATTGAACTTTGATAAGGAATTTGGATTTACTCTGAAACGTAGTTTATTCTTAAGAAATCCAGTGACAAGTTCACGATTAGCATGCATCTTTACTCCGTTCCAGCTTGAGTAGGAGACCATGACAGTTGACACACCCTTAATGATTGTATCATAATAGGCTGGCATGTGGATATTCAGCAGTCCATGCCAGTTTGTCACTGTATTGTTCTCATTGATGCCTTTGGTTGTTCCACCATCACCCACAAAGTGCTTTGCACAAGCCAAAACCTTTTCTCTAGGTAAAATACAAGTAAAATAAATAAGCTAATATCAAAACAAAAGTCCATTAATAATTGGAGCAAAGAAATACTAAAAAATTCTTATCATGCTTGTCATGTACTGTTTGTCCTTATTCTTAGGTGTGAAGAGCAAACATTCGTGAAGTAGGTGCGGACATATATATGTGAATTGTCAACTATTCTTCATATTCAAGTATTTTCCACTAGTAAAGTACACACATTAACGAGCAAAATTTGAATCTTGACAACAACGTTAGACCTGCGAATTGTTCCGGTCTTCTTTGCCGTCATTTGTACATCACAATTTTTTTCCCTTTAACGTAATCATCGGAACTATAGTCCGTAGAATTAGTCCTTGTCCAATTGCAAACCATTCTATGTGACAAAAAAGTCTTGGAAGAGTCGTCCTAGGGGTCGTTTATTATTTGATTGTTTGCCGACAAGAGTTGCTTTCCCGTCAATCTAGTGGCCAACTTACTCTAGAAGGAATTTTTCTAAAATCTGTCTCTTTTCATGCTAAAAATTATTTACAGAAAGGACAAGCATTGATTTGTGAAAAGATCACTGCTTTATTTAGGAAAACAGTGTTAAAAATTCAATAGAAAGACCAGTTTATTCAACCTAAAACTTACTTTCCACCAACGTATGGAACACCTTTCCGAGAATTAGCAGGCAAATCCCCTTGAAGTCCCGGTACCAATTCAGTCATTGCCTGAACTATAGCAGGATCTTCACTGTAGCTTTCATAACAACGACCCCATCTTGGATCTCTACAGACCTATCAAATGGAGCAAGCATTAATAAAAAGGAGATATTTTCAAGAAAACCGCAGTAAATATTCATACAAGACTAATTACCGCAATGCAAGGTGCAAAAGCATAAGTTATGCCCGTGGCTCTGACTTCAAGAGCAGTTGCAGCTCCAATCTTCTTGACCAGTACAGGATCCCTGTTCAGATAAAAACATTTTATGATTGATCATTCTCAAGATAAATGATTCAAAAGATTGTTGCAAAAACTAATCAAATTGGGAAAAAGATCAATATAACTGAGTATCTACTTGCCTTGTTGCTCCAAGACCAATATTGTGGGGGAAAATTGTAGCATTATAGACATTGTTGTTGCCATGAACTGCATCAATCCCATATATCATCGGTATCCCAAGACGGGTTGATAATGAACCCTTTTGGAAGTCATTCACCATGTCCACCCAGGTCTCAGCCGATGCCTGTGGAGCCGGAACACTACCTCCTCCACTCAATACACTTCCTGCTCCAAGAACCCAAAAATACACACAAATAAATCCCAAATTGCATAAACTATAATTTGAACTATATAAATTATTGATTCAGAGGGCAATGCTGATTTGTACTTGTTCATACCTATATAGTACTTCTTCATGACCTCAGTTGATGCCACAGAGCGGTCAATTTGTGTCATTTGGCCTATCTTTTCTTCTAAGGTCATCCTGTTCATCAGGTCCTTGATTCTGTGATTTATTGGAATTTTAGGATCTTTATAGATCATACGTTCTGCATTTGCTATAGCTGTCCAGCAACTCAACACTAGAATCCCAATTAAGAATGAACGACTTTTCGCCATTTTTCGACTCAACATAGCCTCCTCACCCTGTAAGAAGATGAAATTTGGCCAAACTAATCAATATGAATACTCCAACAGTGCAGATCAAGACTATAGCAATCAACAGATTTGACAAAGTAAATCCTATCAACATTCATTAATAAAACCAGATGCAAATCAAGAAGAAAGGTCCACGAGTAAAAACAAAGAATTTTGGGTTAGGCATCCTCCAAACCCAACCCTAAATATTCAATACATAATTTCTATTTTACAGTCCAAGACCCTTCAAAAACTCATCTGCAAATTGTAACATTCATTCATATTAAAAGTGTAATTCAACTATAAGAATTGGGTTCAATAATTCTAATAGAAAGACTAAGAATCGAAACACAAGAAATTGGTAAAAATATTAATCCATACTTAGGTTTTGCTTTGCCGAATTTGACACAAGAAATGGTTTTTGTTGCCTTGAATTTTCGATGTAGAAGAGAGCTTCATCAGAGAAAGTAGATGTAAGGAAAGTGGAAAAGAAGCATGGGGAAACGCCTGGGTTAGAGAGTTGGCAATTTTTTCGGTGATTTCCTATTGTAATTTGGGTTCTTTTTATTCATGCCATCACCATAGCCTTCATTTTTTACAGCTGGGGTTTTTCAAACAAAAGGTTTTAAACAATGAATTTTTTTTTTTTTTTTTTGCAAATTTTATTGATAAAATATTATTTTTTTCCACGTTTTTGAACGAGCGGGCTCGTGGGCTCGGCTCGTTGGATGCGACCCCCTGCTCTCGGCCCAATTGACATGGCGAGCCCGAGCAGTTCACAAGCCGAGCTTTGACGAGTCGAGTCGACTCGACCCAATTGACATCCCTAAGAAAAAGTGTAGAACCCTGTAACTTCAATAGGAAAGAACGATATACAGCTATCTGAAAACTTACAGAGAAATCACAGAAAATGAAGAAAAACGCAATGCTGCAGATATATGAAGCAAGCTGAGAAAACAAGAAATGGAGAGAGAAAGCAACACTATTCAGGAACCTCTCTGACCACTATATCTGCCAGAGAAAAGTGAGAGAGATATTTACTCAAAACTGTTTGGAAAAATGTTTCTTGGGAAGAAATGGAGCTGGATACGTGTGGTATTTATAGAAAAAAATTGTTTCAATTAACTTATTTTCTTAGGTCCGTTTTATTGTAAAAATGAGATTTGGATGTAAAGAAAACGAATTTCATGAAATTAAATTGCGTAGAACTTGTTTTATTGAAAATTTGTCAAGTAAATGTGTTTGATTGGTATAATTTTTCACCTAAAAAATATTGAAATTTTGGATCTTTTGGTAATCGTTTTGGTTTTATTTTTCATGAAAATTATCAATTAAGTGGATATATTTTTTTTACAATTGTGGATAGAATATGCTTTGATTGTCAAAAAAAAAGCTGGAAAACCTCACCAAAACCCAAGGAATTGGAATTTCTTTGAAACCAAGAAAATGGGGCCAAATGAGGAAGAACTGGAAAAGAAATTTCATGAAAAATTTTGGGAATCAAACGACACAAATTAAATGAAAAATGGAAAATTTTTCATGAAAAATGGCTCTATCAAACATTCGTTACATACCCTTAGCACTTTTTTGGATTTCAAGAAGTTTACTTTCTAAGCACGCAAAATATAATTGTTACCTAAATCACAATATTTTAGATATCAACGGTTGTGAGTATAAAAGATAGAAATAAAAATGAGTTGACAGATTCACACGGAGATATGATGTATCTCAACTTGGAGCTCGGGCACCCAACATTAATTTTTCTTCAGAAATTTTTTTAATTAAAAGTATAATGAATAATTATTTAAGGATAAACTTTGATGGATCTTTAGTGCATGTTTGACCAAAATTATAAATTTACAATATTATTTAAATTTAAATTAAACATTAATTTCAATTATATAAATTCATAATTATTTCCTGAGATTTTCATTATAACTTAAATTAATGCAGTGTAATTGACCCAAAAAAATAATGTGATAAAACGAAAATTGCAAAATAGAACCTTATCTGGCGAAGTCGGCAGATTTTTCTCCACGCGTGACTGGCTATTAAAGTGGGCATTATAGAAAGAGACGACGTCGTGTACCTGTAACCGGAGAATGCGGGCCAGCAGGGGCACGTTAGAGCACCACCACTTTGTAACCTAATCCAGCTCTTGCTTCCTGTCATCATCCGCCATGTTTGCCATACCTATTAATGAGAATTATTATTATTATTTTCAATGAAACTTAGAAGTTTCCAAATGAGTAGTCAAAAGAGAAACATATCATATTTACGTTGTTTGCCTAAATTAATTACACATTCAAAATGAGGTTGTGATACACGTACAGATACGGGTTCACAAGACTCACATACACCGAGGTGGTGGGTGGGTTGGTTTTTTTTTTTTTTTTTTAATAGAAGTGTTTTTGAATGTTGGTAGGGGTTCTATTCTGTGCACGAAACATTTTCTTCAAAATGTGATTTAGATCTTGTTTGGAATTGGTGGGTTAATTCTGTTCACAATCAATGTACCTTGACTTGACTTTCTAATTAAAAGCCTGTTTGGGTCCGATTTTTTCACCAAAAAAATTGATTTTTTGACCGTTATTTCACTATTTCAGCCGTCATATTTGATTTCTTCTCTCACAGATGGACCTCACTTTTCTTCTAACGGTCAAAAAATCAATTCTCAAAATCACTCCCAAACATGCTCTAAAATTTAATTTCTTCATACTGCATTAATATACTTTAATTTGTGCCGATTTAAGTGATTGTCTAATTTCAAACACTAATGTGACATTTAAATAAAAATAGAACTCTAACGAATTTACCCCATATTTGGTTGTTTGGGAAACGAGGATGAGTATATTAAGCAAATGTTTGGTTTTAAATAAAACTATATTTTTAGTAAATTTTGGTATAAGTTGATGAAATAAATGATTGAAAAATTGATAAGAATTATGAGGTCTATGAAATATGTAGCTGAAAATGAATTTAAGAACCAAAGAGCGAAGTAATCTAGGGAGTCTTCGTCTCACCAATGAATTTAAATTAATTTTAATGGTTTAAATTTATTGGAAGTTATTTCTAGAGACAATTTTTATTTAAATTAAATGGTTTAATAGATCTAGACCATTAGATTAATTTAAATTAACAGACAAGATGCTTTGTAAAGTCCATCGATAGGAGAAACGTTCCCCTATTAATAGTATAATTGTTATTCCGTCGTAGACAATGGAGGCAATCATTAGAGAATTCTTATAGATCACCATTTTTGCGACAAGAAATTTCACTTGGAGGAAGTTGCAAATGATTCTCTCTAACTTATTCATACTCTTTCTTAGAATTTTAATATCGTATCAAACAAATTTATTTTAATTTTTACATTATAATGTACTCTGGAAGTGAGCAACTAACAGTGTCATATTATTTCAAGATATGGTAATAGAACGATTGAAAAAATCATAATGGTGTCCAGTATGTTCAAGTAAAATATTCCTACATTTTATTCCTATTTTTATTTCGTCAACTCCTCATGACAATTTAATTTAATTTGATTCTCGATTTATAAGTTATCTTCATTTTCCTCATACTAAAGGCTAGCTAACTCGTTTCAAGTATAAAATAAAATATAAAATACACCGATTTGGTGCAAACACATGCCCCCACGTGCGAACACAATGGTCCAAGTCCAAATTTTACCATTAACCCACAT
Organism: Olea europaea var. sylvestris; assembly: GCF_002742605.1. Lineage (NCBI taxonomy): Eukaryota > Viridiplantae > Streptophyta > Magnoliopsida > Lamiales > Oleaceae > Olea > Olea europaea. The sequence continues at coordinate 674,171 of NW_019236492.1, forward strand.
GTTTGGTATTAATGAGAATTATTATTATTATTTTCAATGAAACTTAGAAGTTTCCAAATGAGTAGTCAAAAGAGAAACATATCATATTTACGTTGTTTGCCTAAATTAATTACACATTCAAAATGTGATTTAGATTTCGTTTGGAATTGGTGGGTTAATTCTATTCACAATCAATGTACTTTGACTTGACTTTCTATTAAAATTTAATTTCTTCATACTGCATAAATGTTCTTTAATTTGTGCCGATTTAAGTGACTGTATAATTTCAAACACTAATTCGTTTGATTGTAAAGGTGGAAAAGACAAATCAATTCCAAGTAAGTTGGAGAAGAAAAAATCACAAAAATCATAGGAATGCATTTTTCATGGAATCGGCCAAAAGCACGCTTTTAAGTGTTTGTACTTTGAAATTCAAACTTCATTTTCATTTTCGTATCAAACAACCAAAGTAAAAAATGAATTCTTCAGATTTGACGTTTTCCATGGAATTTATTCCAATCAAACGGACCCTTAAATAAAAATAGACCTCTAAAGAATTTACCCCATATTTGGTTGTTTGGGATACGAGGATGAGTATATTAAGCCAATGTTTGGTTTTAAATAAAAACTATATTTTTAGTAAATTTTGGTATAAGTAGATGAAATGAATGATTGAAAAGTTGATAAGAATTACGGGTTCTCTGAAATGTGTGTTTGAATTCAATTTATCAAACTTTAGTTTTAATAGTGTATTTTATAGAATTCATAAATTTTATCGATTTTTCAAACACATATTACATCAAATTTTATCAAAATCTGTTAAATTTATTTACGAATATCTGTCAAACAACCCAAAATATTAATATATTTCAAATTTCAAAGGTCGTGCCACTTTATTCAAAATAGCCGTCTTTGAAAGTTCTTAATTATTTTGATTAAAAAAAAAAAGGCCAACGCTAAGATACTTAGAAATAATTTTATTACAAGGTTTAGAAAAAGAAGAGTCAAAAGTAAGAACAATTATGGTTTCAACTTACGACTTTCAAGATGGATTTGCAAAGAAATAAAGAAACTTCTAATCATAATTAAAGTTTTGAGATGGTCAAATATTATAGAAGTTTAAAGCTCAAACTCTTAAATATTAAATGTGTCATCATCATATGGTGTTAGCTGGTTTGAAAACGTCAATATTATAATTTAATTGCTCATTTTATTTTTAGACGTATAAAATTATTTGTTTAAATTTTTTATAAAATGTTATTTATAAGTCTTGTAGTTGTATTTTAAAGGATCGATAAAGTAATTTAAACCCTTATTATTTATTATATTTATGTGTTACTCACATTTAGTTTCTGTTTTGTAAGGTCTGAAATTAAATTTTTAGTAAATTTTGATAAAGTTGATGAAATATGTGGCTAAAAATTATGGGTATCATAAAATGTATATTTAAAATTAATTGTTAACTTTAACTTAAATTAAATTTTAAATTTTAATTTCTACCAAATACAAACTTAATTTTTTGGAGAAAGTGTTTTGTTACCTACTTGACTAAATAATATAATAAAATCAAATTTTATATTCTATTCTTTCTTTTTTTTTTTTATGATGGGGGAACCCGCAGTTATTACTCTACGAGTGCGCATTAGGTAAACTCTCGGACTGACGTAATAGACTGCAAACCACGCTAGCCAGCTAAACTGCACTAGATAAATCCGGTACGAGGAGCTCAACCGAAAAAGTGTTGGTAGGAGAATCGAATTCGTGACAAAAAACTTCAACTCTCACCTACTCTACAAATTCGATCATCCCACGAGGGGCTTTTATGTCTCTTTTATGTATGCATTAGAGGCACCTTTTTAAATTATGTCATTAAGTGTTACCCACATATTTTTTGGGAAAGTGTTAAAACTGTTACCTACTTGACTAATAATATAATAAAATAAAATTTTACTCTCTCTCTCTCTCTCTCTCTCTCTCTCTCTCTCTCTCTCTCTCTCTCTCTCACACATTTGTACCTTGGACATTTGTACCTTGGAGGTGCTCTCTAGAATGTAGAATACTTTTAAATTACGTCATTAAAGCTCCATCTTGGAAAATCTATCCGTTAATCCACATAATAATTATTCAGTTCAATTTTTTTTTGGCATTTTCTCTCTCTCTCTCTCTCTCTCTCTCTCTCTCTCTCTCTCTCTCTCTCTCTCTCTCACACATTTGTACCTTGGACATTTGTACCTTGGAGGTGCTCTCTAGAATGTAGAATACTTTTAAATTACGTCATTAAAGCTCCATCTTGGAAAATCTATCCGTTAATCCACATAATAATTATTCAGTTCAATTTTTTTTTGGCATTAATTGCATTAGAAATCCTTGAAATTATGAGAATTACAAATTCAGTCCCTCATATACTTTCTTGGCCATTTTTGTCCTTGATGTTTTCCTTATTCCCCAGTTGGGTCCAAATACGAGTTTGTTATCTGGGATTAGATATTTCTATTGGTTGTGGCCAAATCGTATGTGCCATAGTTAAGTAACTACAAACTAAAATTAAGATATGGAAAGGACTAATATTATAAAATTAAAAAAGTCCAAGGATTAAATTGTGATTTCATTAAACAAGCTAATTTCTTTAGGATATGTATCGGTGACAGTGACCAACTGGCAATTGACTATTCCTTTGAATATTCAGACATTTCTATTTGAAGAGGATTTTACGATAATAATAAAAATATGATTCTCCGACCACGCGTTTCACTTGTCCTTTCGTTTTTTGTCGTGCACTAACCTGAAAAAAAATAAATTAACGAGATATTGCAGATTGTAAAAACTCGATAAGCATTATATAGAAGGCAATGTACTAGTTCGCTTTTTCAATTCAAGATTGGAAGATTCGTACTTTCCTCTGAGTTCCACAGCATTTTAACCGAAAGAACTTCTTGCCCAATTCATGACTTTCTGTTTTTATGACCAAAAATTGAAAAGGGGCATCTCCCATTGAATATCAAGTAGATAGATTAAAGCGTAATGGTTGATTACGCTATGACAGAGAACATAATTTGTACTTCAAACTGACTTCTTTCTATCTATTTTGCCCTTTTGATCAAGCACCAAACTATATTGATACCAACCGATGCACGTCCAGGATTTATACAGTGTGTTAAGATATAAATTCTTTAGGAAAAAATAAAAAGATTAAGCCACCATTTGGTAAATTTATAAAGAGGAATAATAGTGAGTTTTGTAAAATTCGTTGATAATAATTCCGAATAAATTTATAAATTATTTATAAAACTATTTTTCAAACAGAGGCTAAAATCATTTTCTTATCCGGCGAAGTGGGCGAGAACCATCTCCACGCGTGGTTGACAGGGGATGATAAAAGAAGTTGGCAATGGACCACATTGTTTTAATTATGCTAGTGTGAGAGTGACTAGATACCATAAGTTGAGTTGTGTTTTAAGAAGTCTGTCTAAACGCAGAGTGTGAAAAATAATATCCCCCGCTAATGCCAAGATGAGAAAAAGGTGAGCAACTTTATATCGACCATCTAAAGCATGTCAAGACGCAAAATGGCCGCGTCTTTTCCTTTGGTTGGTGATGCTTTCTTGTGTTGAAGTTTAACCCAATAAAATGTTCAAATATTGCTAAAATTTGAAAAGATAACAAGTCTGAGAAAAAATTCATCCTTATCCTAATCTAGCCTATGCACAAAGCATTATTGATTTGAGATATTTATGATTTTGAAAATTCTGTTTTTGTTAAAAACTAGAAAAAATAAAATAAAATTTCAAGGTATGATTTATTTCATTTATTTATTGATTTATAATAATTATAATAATACCTAAAACCTAGAAAAATCTCATTACTCCTTGACATGTTTGGGCTGATAACGTTTGAATCTTGAACTTCACGACTTATGTCTTTTGGAACCTTGACAGTTAAGAAAATGAGTCCGTGAGTACTGACTATACTAATAGTGTTGATATTTTATAGTTAAGCTCACTTTGGCAAAATTTATAAATATTTATAAAGTAGAACATCATTTTTAACCATGCATAAGAGATCCATATGTATTAATTTATTCACTCATTTTTATTTATGTGTAAATTAAATCATTTATAAATTCTTCACAAACAAAGGTTGATCCATAGTGCACTTTTGCACTATTTACAAGTTTCTTGAAAGGAGATTTCTTGATGACAAAGTTCAAGTAAATATTTTTTTTTTTAAAAAATAAAATTTAAAATGTGATGCTGAGCTATGTAATATAATATGAGACAAGGCAAGTATTATGAATTTAATTCTGTTTTACTTTTGGAAGTATGCAAGTTTCAATTTTTTTTTTACGGGAAATTGCGACTATAACATGACGGATCACTCATTGAGTACAAAATTCAAAATTTTAAATTTATCATCTCTTTACATAGTCGAACTTTTAAATGAGACAATTAAATAAAATTACATAATTCTTCACAATCTACGCAGTATAGGTTGGATCACGACTTTAGACTATAGGTATTTGTAATCTAGTAGAGAGCTTGAACACAAAATTATCCAATTTGATTTAATTGTTAGCCCAACATGTGCAATTAGCCCCCATTTGAGCCACATTATTAAAAAAATGAGAATGAAAAATATGGTTGTTATGGTTCCACACAAGAGATAAAAAGTCAAATATAATGTCTTGATGTGATGGATAATGATTATATTTTTCATTTTAATGAGGTAAAAATGGAACTCAAACAGTGCCTAAATTTTATGTGGCCTAACGGCTAGTTCAATGTATATATTATACACCCATTTTGCTGTTTTGTTGTAACGATAATGAACACGTATGACCAAGTCCACGTGCAAACACAGCAGTCCAAATTTAAGGTTCAAATATTAAGACAACTAGACAAGCAATGCTATTTATTTAAAATAGAGAGAATGATTATATGATGTAATGATAGAGTATTATCATTTGTAAATCGTGCTTATTGATCAGTGTTGATGTGTCATACATGTGGCCCAATGGTGTGACTGTTCACCACGTTGGTGGTGGAATGATAGTGGTGTAGATTGTAGTGACAGTAACAATTGTGTAACATGGAATGTTATAAGCGACAACGAAAATTGGTGGAGGTACACTGCAGCATGTAACAACTGGCTGTGACCATATTAATGGTATAAGATTTACGTACAACATAATTTATTTCAAGTGATATGATAGTGATGATAGTGACAACGGGTGTTGATGGTTGTAACACGAAGTATAATGTAAAAAAATTAAAAGAAAAAATAATAAGAAAAATAGTATATTGGGGTTGAGAAGATCGTATAGTATAATGAGAAAAAATAACGCTATCTAACACATCGATGCTAAAATATTATACTATGTGCTATCATAATATATTATTTTACAGATGATGCTATATACCAATAGTCATTAAAGTATTATAAATTCTTATCAATTACGTGAATTCAAGATTTATATGGAATCCATAAGAATCTCATTAAAAAGATGAAATTTTAGAAAAGTCCCATCCAAATCTGTTGAAATTTCTTTATTAATAAAATCTTTATAATTTCACCAATTATTGAAGACACATATATTTGAATAAATTTTAATCAAATCCATTAAAATTTTAGTTGGAAGCACTTAAATTTTAATAGAATCTATCATAATCTCTATCGAGAATGCCTGAATTTACAAGAACTTTTAAAATTCTATAAATTTTAAGTTGAGGACACCTATTGTCTCTTTGTGAATGGTTTCCCTTTTATTTTTAGCAGTCAAAGTTAGACGTGCATTCACGTTATTCTAAAATACTTAATAAGTGATGTAAAAGCAATATTTGGTACCAATTTGTTGGAGGATTTGATGAGTCTTGGACGAATTAAAAAAAATAAAATTTAGCATAAAAATTTAAAATAAGAAAATTGTACTTAAATTATATTCTCAAAACTCAATTTCTATGATTGAAATTTTTTGTAATGATGAAATACTATAAATGAATAATCTTTTTATATTACATTTGATACATAAAATTAATTGTTAATAAATAAATTTAAACACCCATTAAAATTTCTAAATACATGAATATAAATAAATTCATCCATACTAACTCTAAATTTATGAAATTCAAGATTCATCAAGTGAAAATTCATTGAATTTTAATGTTAATGTTAATTAATTTACAATTAATAATACAAATTTCATTAATGAAAATAATTATGCAGTAATTATTATATATAGAAAAACAAAAAGTAATGTATTATTGAAATAATTGAATTGTAGGAGGGTTAAAATCTTTCAAAAAATTATTCTCCCTCGATGTGATATTTTTATAGATTATAGATATTTAAATTTAACCCTCCAAAAATGATTTTCCCTCTATGTGATATTCTATAGATTATAGATATTTAAATATTTCTGAAGAGTTGGGCCACTGCGAAATTGGGTCTTTATCTCGCTTGGACTTTTATTCCCAGCCTTGGCCCAATTTGGTAATTAGGCCTTTCTTTTGGTAACGGCGTGACATACGTAAATCGGAAAAATTCATATATACCCAGTACAAAAAACTAATTCACACTTTACTGTGTAATGGTAATGAAATTAAAAAAAATAAATACTAATTACTATTTTAATTATCTTTAAAAATACTAACTTCCAAAATTATAATCCAAACCACATTTCGTAATTGATGTAATTTGAATTTAGCCATTTTTCATGCTTCCCATTTCATGTCCATTCCAAATTCATGTATTAAAAAAAAAAAAAAAAAAAAAAAAAAAAAAAGGGAAACAAAGAAGGGATGGGGGTATAAGTTTCCCTAATTTTAAAAAATCTCAGAAATATTCCATGAATTTTCCTTTCATTTTATAAAATTTCTTTCTTGTTTTTTGCTCTAATTTTTTATTTAGGAAAAACTAATTTGTTTTAATTTTAAATTTTTTATTTGTTTGTCTTTTTGGTATAAAAGTTATTTAATTTTAATAAAAAATGATTTCTCATTTTCAAATGGATCAAATATATCTAGTAAAATATGAATAAAAACGATTAAAGATTTAAGATCTTTGATTTATTTCTTGAATATTAATATTTGTGATAATATTATTTTAGTTTTCTATAGTTCGTACAGTATTGATGTAAATCTTATAAAAAATACAAAAACTAGGGAAAATGAGACTAAATTAAGCAATATAAAACATTTAATGAATTTTCAACTTAGTTACTTAAATCATTATAATACATTTAATTATGTTGACTATTTATTATGATATTTTTTTAGCAAAATGATTTCGTTAAATGAAGGATATTAAAAAATATATCTTAAGAAACATTAAAAGGAAAAATATATTTATATGACAATGCAATTTTAAAATTAAATAGAGGGGTAAATGGAAAAAGTATATTTACCTTCAGCTGATAGGGAGAATCTGCAATAAAAAGTAAATGCTAATGGACGTTTTAAAATTTTTTAAATTAGGAGAATATGTCTTTGTAATTATCATAAACTTCAGAACACGTTGGTATAATTTGCTCTTTTAATTAATTTAAGTAAAAATTTAGCATGCACATGAGTATAAAGTAACCTTTAGAGATGCCTCGTGGCCTTCTTCGAATATTTTTAAAAAGAATAATGTTATTCATAATAAGAACTATGAGATGTCACTCAACATGATATACATATGATAATTTATTATTTGATACATCAGGCAATAAAAAACTATCACATTAACACATCAAATAATAAGTTACCACATGAATACCACTTATGATTGACTTTTGTATAGTTGATTATGAATTTCATGAAGTAGAGATCGGGACTACTCCAAGCTAGGGTTTTCACTGCCTTATAAGAGAGAGACGAGGCCTAGTGCGCTTGCTCCTCTGTTTGCTTAGTCAATTAGATACCTGCTTGAAGCTATTCTCTCTCTTTATAGCTCTGCCCGGAAGGGCCGTGATCAAATCATCTTGGGAGTTGTCGGTGCCAATCCCTGCACTTCCTTTCTGCTCTCCGAATCCTTGCCTGATCTCCTTTCTAGCCTTAAGACTACCCCCTATAGTAGGTGTATTTTTTCCCTGAGTCAAAATCAAAAGACCTTATCTTTTGTCGTCCTCCCCTTTCGAATGGAATGATTCAATGTGGATCTACCGTCCCATAGATGAAAGAAATGATATCTTTGCGAGGAGCATAGAATTCTCGTATATAAAATGAGATTGGTAAGATCAAGCGTCGGATGGTGTGGTGTAAGCATAATGTGATGATTGATTTCAATAGAGTTGGCATAAAGATAATAGGATAAAGCTTCTTTTTCTTTTTTGGGAAAGCAGAGATGGAACGATTGATAGATGGTGTCCGTAGGGGCTATTCTCTATGGGCCCTTCAAGTATGCTTCTTTTCCTTTAGAGGTCGCAGTAGTCAGGTAACAAAACATGGCACTAAATGCTTGGAAGCGATCATCCTGGAAAGATTTGATTCAAAGAGATGGGTATCCGTTCCGAAGAGCTTGTTCCCCCCTCCGCTATGGTCTTGATCCTTTCCATAGGTACTGCTCCAGGGTACCAGATGTGAGTGAAAAAAGGGCTTAGCTCTTGCAAGAGCTGCACCAATGAACCTCTCATTCATATGAAGACAAGTAAGTCTTTCCTTCAGGGTTCTCTCATCGGACGATCTGTCCATGGTCATTGGATGGATTGAATCACCCAAAAGGGACCTTAGAAAAGAAAAATCCATTTTCAATCAATCGACGGCTGCGAAAACCGAGTTGGAATGCTTGGTAAGATTCTATAATGCCTGCTTTTGGTTCTTAGACGAGGAAAGCAATCCAATCAGTGTGGTCAGTCCAGTCAAGTCCTTGACTTCGGTCGTCAGTTGAAAGTCAAGAAGTAAGTAGCTGCTCTCCTAGATGCACGAATGAGGAGAGAAACCAGCCTCGCTCAGCGCAAAATAATATTCTATAGAATAGAAGTTCCACATCGTTGTGACTCTTAGACAATAGTCCTATTAGAATCTACACCGGATCCGGCTCGGCTATTGATAGAGTGAATAGATCTGCCATTTCTTGAAATCTCTCTTCTGATTCAAAATCGTGGTGTAACGTGTATCCTCGCCTGTTCCGGTCATGGAATAGATGAAATAAATCAAAAAATGGATTTTTGTTCAAGAATGAAATCTTATTGGAACTGTCCATATTCGGTTCATCCTTCGGAACCCTATCACACCCCGGATCTTATGAAATAGGATGAATTGAGACAGTATTTTGTAAATACGTAATTATCTTGAATATATTAATCATTTCTTTATTTTCCGATCGCCTGGAAGGGACAAAAGAAAGATCTTGTTGTTTCTTCAACAATTTCTAATCTTTAGTGGACCTCTCAGTAGAATTCGAACCCAGATGAAGTTCTGACCATCTATCAGAGAAAAAAGAACGAACGAATCTTGTAGGATTCCCAAGAAATTCTTCGATTTCTTCTATCTGCTTCTCACGTTCCATGAATAGCCGGGACATTGAGGAATTAAACATATATGCTTGACCTTTCTCGATGCTTTTTTTTTGGGTGACTCACCAACCGACCCAGCAGTGATCGATTGTAGGTAGGCCCTCTCGAAGCGCTTCCAGAAGGCATTGCTTTCTTTACCAATCATAACACCCGGAAAGATGGGCTTCTGTAGATCTAATTCATTACATACCTTGGCAAAGAAACCATGGCAGATCTGTGATTATCTCATGGGGGAGGTGTCAAGCTTGATTAGTCTCCCTTTCTCTTTTGTTATAATGGAAACAATTGCAAAGATTTAATCTTGCTCCCACTATTCAAAAGGAAGACCGAGAAGACGAATGAATCCAATTCTCACTATGAATAACATTTTTCTTTTAAAAATAAGGCACATGGAAATTTTAACACTTTTATTTCATATGGAAAAAGCAACAAATTGCAATTTTCTCTCTCCAAGTAACTTATCTTATATTAAAGGGGGGTATTTGAGAGTCATTTTTATGTAAAAATGCATTTTAAAATAGTAAATTGATGTAAAATGTGTGGTTGAAAAATAATTTTTTTTATTTACGTGTATTATTATTTTAATAAAGAATGCGTGGTTGAAAAGAAGATAGAGAAAAATGCATTTTGAAAAAAATGGCTACCAAACGGGCCTAACATTAAAGATTGTAAGAGAATCTTCCGAGAGTCTTCTAGTATACCTTACGTGATACTGATGTCGAATGAATAGACATCCAAATCCAAAATTGTTTTACATTCCAATAATGATACCTCGGTATCTTACTTTCTTAAAATAAAACTAAATACAATCTAAATTTGAATATGAAAATAAATTTAGAAAGAAAATATAAATGTTATTGAATCATCAAGTCTCAGTCTAACAAAGTTTCTAATACTAGATGATGTCTGTTCATTAGAGATGAACTTTTACATATAGATAGAGATATAAACTGAGCAACACAATCAATGATTAAAATGTTTCCAAGTTACAGCATTCTATCTGATAGAGAAGGCAGCCTTCGGAAGAAATTGAGAGCTGGTGATGGCATTCTGTCCCTAAATATTGGATGTCTCAGATAATAAAATCCAAATGCCATAGCCACCATTTTTGATGGTACCAAATACAATATAAATGCTACAATAAAACACAGTCCAATGAAAATCCCTGTGGCACGAGGGTCGCGCCACATCACCAATGCTTGCACGCGTTCGGCTTGTGTCGCCAAATCTCCCAACACGATTTGTACACGTGCCCCCAACATTCGTAGCTTATCATACCTAGCACGCACGACTTCATTAGGCCTCGTACATGGCATTGCTTCGAACTCTTCATCTAGTTCTTCGCCGTCAACGGACTCTGCTAGCGAAATCTTTGGATCCAAGTGTGGCAATGAGGTCTTTGATCGAAACCTATAATTCCAAGCACCCATCACAAATACATAGAATGCTAATGTTGGCACAATTAAATCCGGAAACCAAACGAGCATCACCAACAATGCGTGTACGAGGATTGTAGCAGTAGGGTTTTTCCATGCACGGGTGTCATCTATCCATTTGAACACGTCTATCACCCCAGCAATCACATTGATGATTCTAAACCAATTAGCTCGAACCTTTCGCATGCTAAATGTGTGCGAGTCAGCATCGAGCATGTAAGTCACCACCTCGTGCCTAAGGGGCGGTTCTGATCGAGACAAGTGTGCAGCCACTATCTTGACCGATATCACCCTCAATGCTTCTTGTTGAACCACACCAATTGGCTTAAGATGGTGCATAATGGGCAATATCGGTTGCGAATACAAGTGTAAGAGATCGAGTGTGGGTGTTGCACGTACAAATCGCACCGCCAATTCTATCTCACCCATTTTTTTCAAACCAGCTTGTGATAAGAAAAGCAATGGAAATGTATTTCGATACACCTTACCCATAGTCAATGTAGATATACGAATACGTACCTTTCCAACACGAAAATCGGGTCGTGTGGCCTCTTTATAGCCGTCCATTTCGAATACTTCCCAACTATCAAATACCCCAATAGTCAAGACAGTAGATGGATCATACACCCTCCAAGTGTACTGCTCATTCCATTTTGGATCCAAACTATCAGAAATTGTACGTGTTCGTATCCATTTACTGCCATACTTCGCCACTGCATAAGCATCAGTAGACCCCTTGCCATTAATTGTTTTCATTGGTAGCAAATTCTTGCACCCAATAATTCCCAATTCAACACTACCAATAGGGGGTTTCCAAAGCTGTCTAGCGGTTGGCCGATAATCACTACACATGTGGGCCCCTTCATCCATCACGTGATATCCACCGTCGAAACATAGCCTCAAGTGGACCCTACCGCGGTATACTCTCTTCTCTTCACTAGGAGCCTCAAGAGTGAACCATCTTGACACCACATTGCGGTCATCCACACGGCGCTCAATGGATGCGAGGGGTATGCTAGCGACGCCCATGACTACTTGCTCTTTTGGTGGCCTTTTTTGGATCAACGAAAATATGAGGTGGTGCACGGTGAATGGCTCGGCTGCGACAAAAATTAGATCTTCATTCCATGATGGAGCCCCGCTACTTGTCACGACAAATTTTGTTTTTAGCACTTGAAATCCGAGTTGAACTCTGATTTGATATGATATGTCTTTCGACGGAGTTAGCAAGGAGATATCTTGTGCTTCAATTATGCTTGATCTCAAGTACCACAATTTAGGTGATTGGTAGATTTTGGATTTTGAGCTAGGATTTCCGGCAGTGTCGGTCTTCCACGCATCGGGGAATGATTCATCTGCTTGCGTCCCTAGCCACGTGGCGAGCATGAGGTCACCCTTGTTTGCCCCACCTTCTTCGAGTCTATACCATTGTGGAGCCAAAGGACTATCAGGTGGGTCCCGAAGAGGGATTTCGCTGACGTCAAAGCATAACCCACCCAAGAAATCGTGTCCTGCCACGTCAGGTGTGGGTCCTAATGGTATGCTGTTGCGAACTGGGTCCCAGACAGAGATTTCTAGTCTGGAGGAATAATCCGGTGAGTCGTGACTAAAAGCAAACGTCTCATCCCACTCAAAAAAGGTGGTTTTTCGAGCCGGTTTTGAAGTGATGTGGCAACCAGAAACATCGATCTTCACCACCGGGTTGCCCATAGTGGGAAGGAATCGAGCTTTAACCACTTGAACAAAGAGGTAATGCATTTTTTCGACCAAGTCGAATGTGGACCGCTCAATTGTAGTTCTATCCGACATATCGGACACAAAGCTACTTACTGATGATGCACGGCTAATTGGCTGAGGGGGGTTGATTTTGTTGACTTTGACTTCAAATGGAGTTCCAGATGCTACAGATGCCATCACTTGATCCAGGTGTATTGGCTCCTGTGGAGTTGGATCCACTGGATTATTTTCTTCTTGTTGCTTCATTTCAGGTTGCTGTTCTGCTTCAGGAGTGGGGTTTTCAGCCGGCAGAGCTGGTGGTGGTTCTTCATTGGGCTTGTCACCATCCGATGGTGGCTCTGGTGGGGTTTCTGTCTTTCTGGGCTCTGCTGCTGGTGGATCACTTGGTGGTACAGATGACTCAGGCGGTGCTTCTGCCGATGCTGGTAGTGATGGTTGTGTCTCAGGCTTCACTTGCTCGGCCGGCGGAGGAGTTGGTGGTGGAGGCGGCGCAGGGGGAGGTACAACCTCATCAACAAAATAAATCTTCAAACCAATCTCCCCCCGAATCCAACTAACCCAATTCTTCTTCTCCAAAGGATAATAAATCAAAGCCTCCTCTCCTTTCTTCACAAATTGCCTCGAACTCAGCCTCACTCTTCCAAGAAAATTATTCCTTGTCGTAGGTCCGACATTACGATCGTGAAAAAGATCCAGTTCTAGCATGTCACCAAACACGTCCGATGTTTTTCCAACGTTAAATTCTAGGGTTTCATTCCATGCAGGATTCAAATCTCGTACCACTGTCCTTGTCTTCCTCCGCTGCCCATAAAAATCAAGAACAGCGTATGGACTCGAGGTTCCATGGCCATCTTTTGGGAGAAGGTTACGTGCATCAATAACTTCCACTACAAGCTTCCTAACAGCTGCCATTGTAAAGATTTAGCAGTTTATCAGTGATATCTTTAGAGAATGGGTTTGAACATTGTTAGATGTGAAAGAAAAGAGAGGTTATGTGTATAAAGAGAGAATTCATATACAGATCAAGTGTCTGTAACTGAGAGAGGGCATTAGTGGAGTTCTTGGTTTTAATTTGTAATAGTAAAGTAAGTAAAGGTAGAAGATAGAGGTTGTTAGAGATAAGAAAAGTGCTTAACTTCATGTGCAAGCAGCTTTTATGCCACTTCCTAGGGCCAAATTCATTCTTTATTGCCTGTTACTTTGCTTCTTCAAGATAATATTTTCTTTTACAGTACATTCTCTCTCTCTCTCTTTTTATTTTTTATTTCCTATTTCTGTTTTAAATGTGGCTAGGGAGGTGACAATGAGTCGAGTGGCTAGCTACTCAAGCTCGAGCTGAACGAGCTAGACACAAATTGCATAATTAGGGGTGCCCATGAGCTCACCTACAAACATCCCACACTATATTTGTAAGAACGTTTCCAAGAGATTTTATTTCATATTTGAGAGATTTTATTTTTAAAGAGCATATTTTTACTTTAGAAAGTATCTCGGAGAGTATAAATTTTTAAATACACCAATATGTATTTATTATTTTTCTCTATCTTTTATTTTCACAATCTCCCCTCCAAATTATTATATTATTTTTCTTCATTTTCTTTGTATATTCTATTTAATTGGGTAAATATATAGAGGATTGAAAAGTGTAATATTTTGAATATATTTAACTATAGAGACCCACTCTCTAATTTTAAATATTAATTTGAAGAGTCTTTTCGTGCATAATTTTAAAAGTTGACTTTTTAAAATAGAAAACATTTCAGTTTTAACTAGCATTTTGAAGATGCTCTAATTATTTTATGTTGTCTTAATATATTCCATCATGTTTTATTTGTAATTTATCATACAAATCAACACGTATCCTAACAGTGTGTGAAACTTCGTTTAATTAATTAACTTACGTATTTGTCTCCTTTTCATTTCAAAAAAATTGACATGGGCTTGAGCCCATCTTGAACATGAGTTGAGTCTAGGGGTCCGAGCTCATGAGCCAACTTGTTGCCATCCCTCTATGGCTATAAATAGTTTAACCTAATTTCTTGAAGTAATTATAGATTAGGAGAAATTATTCAAAAACCTATTTACACTTATAACGACATCACTAGCCGTCGGTTTATATGGCAGTGTAGTTACTACTACATTGTTCAGAACAAATAATTTCTAATTCATTAGATAATATGACAATTGTCCCACTATCAATTTATTCTTTTTTACATAGTCACGTGGGTCTCCAGGTCCCTATTAAGGCATCTTTCCACATTCTTTCATCGATTGGTAACACGATAACTTCATATTCTCCATTCTATTGGTAAATACTTCTCTTTATACTCATCTAGTTATTGCAACTTATATTACACTCGGTAAGTTCTTTACAAATAGTTGTGTCTATATGTTAATGGGTGATAGAGTAATTAAAGTTAGATGAATGAAAATAAAAAAATTGCGCACTTTTCTTTGTCTGAAGCGTTTTTTTTTTTTCAACAGAGAGAGGCAAATAGATGACAAAATACCACTAGTGAATGATGCCCTTTTGACAAAGAATACAATCATAATGTGACCGACCATGTTTGCTTTATTACCTTTGCAGATCCATTTGTTTGACAAAACCTTAACTTTCTCACATTCCTATGTGGAATTGTCTCTTTGGATCTTAACTTGCAATTATACTTTTACATTGATGGGATGGGACTAGGCTGGCATGCAATTAAGTGGAATTTTGTCCAATTAATATCTGAATTTGAAAGAACTATATATTGATTACAACTATACACGTAAATGGGTTATGCGTTAAATCAATATGTTTGACGTTTTTACTATCAATGAATTTAGAGTTTTGCTACATCTACCTGGAGTTTGACACTCCGAGTTACATGCAACTCACATGGGGGATGGGGGGCCCACGCCAATAAATGTGTGGGGCCCGACCCCCTTACTCACATAAGGTAATTTAGAGTGTCAAACTCCGGGTACGAATAACAAAACTCATGGATTTATGGTTTTGTTGAATTTATGTGGTCAATGAATTGTGCTTTTTATTTACGTTTTGGGAGAGATTGTGACGGTATAATGCATCAAGACAATACAAATCGTGTTACAGCAAGACAATACTTGAAAATGCAAGTATCATCTAGTCTGCATAATCTTATTGATCTGCTCAATTTCGTAAACAAAAAACATGGAAATGGGGCCCTATATAGAGATCAAGTCTAAAATAAAATTCAATTTGTTATGATTTTTGAGACAATATTTCAAATAATCACGTTACAAATGACAATAGTCAAAGTTGGAAAGTGATCATTTAAAAAGGTAAAACTTAAAAAAGATCACTTTTTAGCTTTTCTTGTTTGAAATGCCCTTTTGATGAGTTGAATCTTCAATTTAAGTATATCAAAAGTAACTTTATATATATTCCATTTTTCTTGTAAACAAGCATTCAATTCACTTATTTGACTCGACAATTGATCTGGTTTTGGGATAACCTTGATTCAATAGTTGAGTTACTCTAATACCTCGATGCCATGTTTGTTAAGCTTTTACAAGAAAAGTACATGAAAATATCCAATACCCACAATTGGACAACTTCTTTTATAATTATTTGTAAATTGTAACCTTATTATTAGAATAAATATAAACCTCAATATTAGTGTCTAGACCATCTATAACAGGAATCTAACACGTGATGCACCATTAGGTAAATCACTACTCATTAGAATCCACTAAAGAGATATATAGTTTTCTAAAGAGAAACTTTGGGATTTGATATAGATGGGAATATGTAGAGCATAGTTCTTCGCCAACATATCTAACACAAAATACAATTTCACTTCACGGCACAAAAATAAAATAAATGGAAAAATTGCTTTGCTTGGTGCTGATGCATGCCATTTTTTCTCTTCTTTGAGGTCTGCCAAAAAAAAAAAAAAAAAAAAAAAAGGAGTGGTAGAAGTAGATTTGAATCTATGTAGAAAAACTTCAATAGACTTATAATCTCGAACTTCTCAATTGGAATATACTCAAACTCAAATAAATGTGTAAACATAGCCATCAAAGACTAATTATCCTAGCAATAGGTGCACTCTAATTAATTTGTATATATATACATGTATCCTTGTATTCATGAATTAAAATGTATAATAATACATTTACTTAGTATACATGAGTACTACTAACACCACTCTTGTTCTCCTATCCACAGTATGAAGTCTTATCTTTCCCATTTTGGAAAGAACCTTATTTAGAGTTCTCACATTTGGAGAGAACTGTAAATAAGGTTCTCGTGTCCCATCAACAAAGAACAGTCTTATACTGTCTGCTGTATGCATTAGAACAATTTTACTATTAACACATGCAAAAAGATCTTAAGTAACTCTCCAAGAACACGGAAATATGGAACCTTCCTAGTAAATGTAACTGCATTGTACCCAAATAAATTGGATTGAATTAAAGATGACTCAAAAAAATTATGTACATTTGGAACTTTTAATTAAACCTTACATATCATGAGGACGCCAAAGGTTCCAAATTCAATTCTTTTGAAGATGAGAGATCAGACTATTTTTGAAAATTTTCTCCTTTAACAAAGATTTCATCGACTAGTTGTTGAAGCTTCTTTGAATTCGTCATAGATGTAGACTTGCTTAGAACAGATGCTTAGGGCGAAAAGTAAATGAAGTGTTGAATAAGTTGTTGGATGGTTAGAGAACTTTGGTTCATGTATTTGATGGCTTAAATTTAAAATGTCGATTTTTGGTCATTGAATTTAGATCGATATCTTCGATTGCTCACTAAATTTAAGTTCATATTTTAGATTGTTCACTGAAATTTAAAATATCGAGTTTTGATCACTAAACTTTTGAATATGTCGTACGTTACTTACTAGCATAACCATTGAATTTTGAAAAATATCGAGTTTACAGTGAGTAATATATAATATTTTTCAATGTTCAATGAGTAATTAGGGGTGGACACTTTTTCCCAAAATCGGTGGAACCAGATCGGAACCATTTAGAATCGGTCGGTTCGATTCCGAATTCTTTAAAAAACAATTTAATTTCGGGACAAATTTTTAAAAACCAATCGGTTCCAGTCCGGTTCCCGATTCTAGCATGGGAACCGCGAGATCAAGATGGTTCTTATTGGATTTTTTTCTTTTTCTTTTTTGGTTAAAATATATGACTCAATTTTCAACAATTTTAAAAAAAATAATCGGGTTCCTTTTTAATTTTAGACTCTAGCACTTTCATTCTTCTCTTTGATTCTTCCTTGTCTCTTCTTATAATCCTTTGATTAATTGATTCTCAAACCAAATTAGAATATTGGGTAAATCTATACTTAAATAAATTTATTAACAATATATAATTTCGTTTATAAGATGCGAAATTTTTATTTTGTTTTCACTTTGATTACATAATTTTTATTTTGTTCACTTTGTAAATCTAGATCTAAATAATTATTTGAACAGTATGTTCGGTTCTTCTATATTTTGTTAAAAGTATCACGTTGGTAGCATTTTTAGAGTTTTTATTAGTGAACATTTTATTTTGACATTTTCAATGTAAAGAACCGAATTGGAACCGATTGGTAAAATCCGTTGGTAATTAGAAATGAATTATCCATTGGTAAAAGTAATTTACTTTCAACTACGATAATTAGCAACAAATTTTTCATTGGTAATGATAATATCTCTTTACCAACGAATATTTTGTGCCTAATATGACCGTTTAACATTTGAATCTTTCACCTACGGATATTTCGTTTGTAATTAAAAACGGATTATCCGTTGATAAAAGTAATCCAATTATCCCACATCGGAAGTTTACAACAAAATCTTTGGAGTCGTCCTCTATAAATTTGTAGTCCAATAAGTGGTTAAACAATATTTTGACTTTTCAATTCAACTGTTTAAAAGTTTTAAAAAAATTATAATTATTAAATAAATAATAATAACAATAATAAAAAATAAGTAAATAATTTTTTTTTTTTTTACCATGCCTCACACCTATACGACTATGTACAACATTGATTTTTACCAATTGTAATGGTAGACATTTACCAACAAAAAGTCAGATGGTATTGGTTAAGATTTTTACCAATGAAAATTCCGTTAGTAAAATGTTTACTCTTTACCTACAGCACAATCCGTTGGTAACTATCAGACCTACTAAAAATTACCAACGGATTGCATCCGTTGGTAATTAGAAACGGATTATTCGTTAGTAAAAGTAATTCACTTTCAACTACGATAATCAACAACGAATTTTCCGTTGATAACAATTAGGAGTTGACACTTTTTTCCAGAATCGGTGGAACCGGATTGGAACTGTTTAGAACTGGTCGGTTCGATTCCGAATCTTTTAAAAAATAATTTGATTTCGAGATAAATTTTTAAGAACCAATCGATTCAGGTCCGGTTCCCGATTCTAGTATGGAAACTGCGAGAACCAAACAGTTCTTATTGGATTTTTTTCTTTTTTTGGTAAAATATATGACTCAATCTCCAACATTTTTATAAAAAAAATAATCGGGTTCCTTTTTAATTTTAGACTCTAGCACTTTCATTCTTCTCTTTGATTCTTCCTTGTCTCTTCTTATAATCCTTTGATTAATTGATTCTCAAACCAAATTAGAATATTGGGTAAATCTATACTTAAATAAATTTATTAACAATATATAATTTCGTTTATAAGATGCGAAATTTTTATTTTGTTTTCACTTTGATTACATAATTTTTATTTTGTTCACTTTGTAAATCTAGATCTAAATAATTATTTGAACAGTATGTTCGGTTCTTCTATATTTTGTTAAAAGTATCACGTTGGTAGCATTTTTAGAGTTTTTATTAGTGAACATTTTATTTTGACATTTTCAATGTAAAGAACCGAATTGGAACCGATTGGTAAAATCCGTTGGTAATTAGAAATGGATTATCCATTGGTAAAAGTAATTTACTTTCAACTACGATAATTAGCAACAAATTTTTCATTGGTAATGATAATATCTCTTTACCAACGAATATTTTGTGCCTAATATGACCGTTTAACATTTGAATCTTTCACCTACGGATATTTCGTTTGTAATTAAAAACGGATTATCCGTTGATAAAAGTAATCCAATTATCCCACATCGGAAGTTTACAACAAAATCTTTGGAGTCGTCCTCTATAAATTTGTAGTCCAATAAGTGGTTAAACAATATTTTGACTTTTCAATTCAACTGTTTAAAAGTTTTAAAAAAATTATAATTATTAAATAAATAATAATAACAATAATAAAAAATAAGTAAATAATATTTTTTTTTTTTTACCATGCCTCACACCTATACGACTATGTACAACATTGATTTTTACCAATTGTAATGGTAGACATTTACCAACAAAAAGTCAGATGGTATTGGTTAAGATTTTTACCAATGAAAATTCCGTTAGTAAAATGTTTACTCTTTACCTACAGCACAATCCGTTGGTAACTATCAGCGACCCTCAAATTAACGACGGATTTGTGGTTGCAAATATTCCGTTGGTAAAGAGTAATAGCAACGGATATCAAGGTTTTAGGAACAAAAAATCTGTGCCTAAAGCCATATTGTTTAGTAGTGATTTTTCAATCATGAAGATTTCTTTCACGACCACGATGTTCATAAGCATTTGAAGCACAATGACAATCAGCCGTGATGACTAAAAGTCTGTAATATTAATTTGATACCGGGATGGACAAAAGATCTAAGGAAAATAAAATGAAAGAACAAGGAGCAGAGGAATACAATTATCACAGCCAAAAGAATCTAACAAGGTATACAAGACTAGAAACTTACAACTCAATGAAAATCATTGAATGACGCGTGTATCGAGTTTTCTATGAGAAGAACGCCTCTCAGATAAAATAGACGCATCTTTTTTGGCCCCCATTTTTTCTCAAATTCATTTTAACCACACATTTCATCGGATTTTTAGCTAAACCAAATGAGGGATATTCAAACTCTTCAACGTTTGGTTTACAATTGATCGGTCAAAAGACTCCTATTTTTAGTGAGAATAGGAGCATGATACATAATGTATGTACATGTATTATACTAATAATATACAGAATGTATTTATAAACTACACTGTAATACATTAATTGGTATATATTAGTAGTACTAAATTCTAAGTGACAAATCCAAGAATATGTTCAATAAAGACATTCCAACAACTTATAAACACTTCAAGAACATGAGAAGATAGAAATTTCTTCTATTTCCTAGTAGATTGAACTTGACCGGAACAGAAAAATATATATCATGAATTCAAACATTCTACAGGGAAGTTTGAATTGAGATCCGTAAATTTTGTTACTCCCAAGTCGAGACTTTCCAATTACTTTATTTTCCTAGTAAATATGGAAATCGATGTTTTTGTGCAACAATAGTGAAGAACAATATGGAATTAGCAAAGAGAAAAACAAAAAGAGAAGAACACAAATTTATGTGGTCTGGCATCGGCCTATTTTATATGAGCCACATATTATAAAAGAATCATATGCATTGACACCAGTATTATTTTTGGTTCACCATATTGTACAGTTCCTAGAAGTACTAAACTCAGCACAAAATGGAAACAATTTCAAGTAAAAAAACCAAAAAGGGATATCAATCTCATTTCAATGACTTAAAGGAGCTTTTAAGCCCCTTATTTATCAATTCGAAGATGCACAGAATTCTCTCTTTGATAGAATATGTCGTGCCCTACGACTAGTTTTGTCTGAAGATCGATGTATAAACAATCCTTCATTCATCATACCAAAACTTGCACGGCCACGTATGTTAATTGTGGGAGACAAAACAATTAATGTATGATTTGTTAATCTAAATTTCAGGAATTTTACTGTTCCTAAAGGACTTGTGCATGTCATATCACAAGACTTTTATGTGGGAAAAGACCAAGACAGAGATATCGATCATTTGGGTTACATTTTCTTGTTTTTTTTGTTTTTTTTTTGAATGTTCAACTTCAAATTAAAGAGAGAACAGGGAATAATCCTATAGAATAAATTGCACGTTCTGGGCTAGAGATAAACTACAGAAAAGAAAAAATATTTGATCTGATTTATTTAGGTTTCAGGTAAATTGATAAATAATAATTGAAACCTAAAAGCTACTTGGCTGTGCTAGGAACCAGTTTTTAAGTCGTTTTGATTTGTTTTCATCGACATCATTTAGAGATATGCTGCGGAAAAAAAGGGCTAAACTCAGTTTATACTGATTGAAGAATGAAAAATAAATTATAACAAACGAAGACAGTCAACATGTACCTACTCTTAACGGTCAAAGTGAGCACTTTGAATTTATAAATACCGTTGATTATAGTGACGCGAAATTGGAATCGTTTTCATCTTACTTTGTCCATTTTTTTTAATAAGAACTCAGAAGGAAAGTCATTCAAGTTCTTTTGAAAATTTGACAACAAAATATTAAGTAATAGCATCAGAAAATACTGATGCAAAGACTGGGATAAAATATAAAAAGAAAAGAAAAGAGTTTAGCAGATCACAAGACAAATTATGAAGAAAACTATGAGATGAGATATCCTTTGTCTCAGCTAAACAAAATAGATGAACACTAATCTTATCAATACTCAAACAATTTATACAGATGATCAGAGTAATTAGATTAAGATTAATGGAAGAAAGTTAATTACCAGCTGCTTGGTTGGTTGACCTAGTTGTCATTTTCATTAAATAATAAATGTATAACCTGAAGAATGAAGATCCAAGTTTACCTGTAAGTTTTCATTGATCTGAAGACGCGACGAAGAACAATTTGATCAAAGGATCAATTTAGTTTCTTGTTCATCCATTAATGGAAAGTGGCGCGTGAGGAATGAAGCCTGGTCCGAGACGATTAATTCACCATTATATCAACATGCAAATTAATGGAACTAGGTAATGATCTTGGAACAGCCTTCACTCCAAACGCCCCTCTTTCTTCTCTCAATCTGTGTGTGTGTGTTGTGAATTGTGATTGAGCAATCATAACCCTACAAAAGAAAGGTGCAATGAAAACCCTACATAAGAAAAAGCTGCAGGCACTCAATTTCACACATCAAAAGGTGGGAGAGAAAGTGAAGAGACAGGTACATAAAACAAGAAGAAGAAAATGGATCTATGACGACAAGAACATGACAGACAGGTCATGTAAAGGATAAAATAAAGAAAGCTGGTGGGTTTTTGAGAGGATGGTTGTCTTGTTCTAAGG